>NC_060130.1:760703121-761004437 GCF_021461395.2 Schistocerca americana | reverse complement strand
ATCCAATGACTGTTAGCAGAATATGGAATCGGTGGGTTGAGGAGGGTAATACGGAACGCAGTGCTGGATACCAACGGCCTCATATCACTAGCAGTCGAGATGACAGGCATCTTATCCCCATGGCTGTAAAGGATCGTGCAGCCACGTCTCGATCCCTGAGTCAACAGATTGGGACGTTTGCAAGACAACAACCATCTGCATGAACAGTTCGACGGCTTTTGCAGCAGCACGGACTATCAGCTCGGAGACCATGGCTACGGTTACCCCTGACGCCGCATCACAGACAGCAGCGCCTGCGATGGTGTACTCAACGACGAACCTGGGTGCACGAATGACAAAAACGTCATTTTTTCGGATGAATCCAGGTTCTGTTTACAGCATCATGATGGTCGCATCCGTGTTTGGTGACATCGCGGTGAACGCACATTGGAAGCGGGTATTCGTCATCGCCATATTGGCGTATCACCCGGCGTGATGGTATGGGGTGCCATTGGTTTCACGTCTCGGTCACCTCTTGTTCGCATTGACGGCACTTTGAACAGTGGACGTTACATTTCAGATGTGTTACGACCCGTGGCTCTACCCTTCATTCGATCCCTGCGAAATCCTACATTTCAGCAGGATAATGCACGACCGTATGTTTCGGGATACAGAAAATGTTCGACTGCTGCCCTGGCCAGCACATTCTCCAGATCTCTCACCAACTGAAAACGTCTGGTCAATGGTGGCCGAGCAACTGCCTCGTCACAATACGCCAGTCACTACTCTTGATGAACTGTGGTATCGTGTTGAAGCTGCATGGGCAGCTGTACCTGTACATGCCATCCAAGCTCTGTTTGACTCAATGCCCAGGCGTATCAAGGCCGTTATTACGGCCAGAAGTGGTTGTTCTGGGTACTGATTTCTCAGGATCTATGCACCCAAATTGTGTGAAAATGTAATCACATGTCAGTTCTAGTATAATATATTTGTCCAATGAATACCCGTTTATCATCTGCATTTTTTCTTGGTGTAGTAATTTTAATGGCCATTCGTGTATTATTGTGAACACAATACGGAAGCTGAAACGTAACTTCATCTGGAAAAGCCTGGGGTAAGCGATCTCCAACGAATTTTTCAGATAAATACGCAATTCGCTCACAAAAAAAAAAAAAAAACGATGGTCCTAGTCTTAGTGGTACAAATACCCGCAATTTGTGTACACTGCAATAGGCGAATGATGATTCCCACACAGCAAATGAATCTCCTGTTCCGAAAAAAAGACTTGTGGAAAGGGCGAGAGCTTTCCAGAGTACAAAATAAATTACCTACTGGTAAATCGGAAAGAATCTAGTTAAATGGTCCGAGAGCTTTCCAGAGTCCAAAATAAAATACCTACTGGTAAATCGGAAAGAAACTAGTTAAATGGTCTCGGGCTTCCAGCAGCCGCGTCAAATCTTTAAATTGCCAGGAGCTTTTGATCAAGCACACCTTGGCTCGTATCAAGTGGATGGGTTGCTGATGGGCTCCTGTTCTGCCCTTATGCACTCTAGCTGCTGGCTGTGACGTCACTGGTGCTTGCAGCATTCCCATATATGGGCACACGTTGACTCCGCATTCGATGCGCCCGCTTCAACCTCGCGATCATTGGATCTCACGCCGAGCTGACCTGAAGGCCACCGTCTGTATTAACGGTGTTATCGGCGATTTTTAGTTCGATGGCTTCTTTAATTACAGTTCCGAAGCCGTTAGTACGATCAACGACTGGGGTTTCGTTAAATTTTATCCGGTGACCGTTTTCTCAGCCTACGCGGATTTTTAGAGACAGCGTAGGCGATAAAACCTCTCATATCACTTCCTGCCTTATCCTACAGCACGCACACTCGCTAGCTGTCATACGGACCCCAGGTCTTCAGCAGCCCGTCAGCAGTAATTCCACTCGACAGTGGCCAAGGACTGCTTGGTCGAAAGCTCGTGGCATTTTAACCACTTGACGCGGTCGGAGAACAGAGAACATTTCAGTCAGCGTTACCGCCGCGAGAGTCTGCATTTTTACGGAATGAGAATGATGGTTCTTTCTTTCTATCAAAGTATACATCTACAGCTACATGGATACTCTGCAAATCACATTTAAGTGCCTGGCAGAGGGTTCATCGCACCACCTTCACAATTCTCTATTATTCCAATCTCATATAGCGCGCGGAAAGAATGAAGACCTATATCTTTCCGTACGAGCTCTGATTTTCCTTATTTTATCGTGGTGATCGTTCCGCCTTATGTAGGTCGGTGTCAACAAAATATTTTCGCATTCGGAGAAGAAAGTTGGT
This sequence comes from Schistocerca americana, assembly GCF_021461395.2. Lineage (NCBI taxonomy): Eukaryota > Metazoa > Arthropoda > Insecta > Orthoptera > Acrididae > Schistocerca > Schistocerca americana. Next base: position 761,002,131 of record NC_060130.1, on the reverse strand, counting down.
GGCAGGAATTTCGTGAGAAGATTCCATCGCAACGAAAAACGCCTTTCTTTTAATGATTTCCAGCCCAAATCCTGTATCATTTCTGTGACTCTCTCTCCCATATTTCGCGATAATACAAAATGTGCTGCCTCTCTTTGAACTTTTTCGATGTACTCCGTTAGTCATACCTGGTAAGGATCCCACACCGCGCAACAGTATTCTAAAAGAGGATGGACAAGCCTTTCTTTGAACTTTTTCGATGTACTCCGTTAGTCATACCTGGTAAGGATCCCACACCGCGCAACAGTATTCTAAAAGAGGATGGACAAGCATAGTGTAGGCAGTCTCCTTAGTAGGTCTGTTTCATTTTCTAAGAGTCCTACCAATAAAACGTAGCCTTTGGTTAGCCTTCCCCACAACATTTTCTATGTGTTCTTTCCAATTTAAGTTGTTCGTAATTGTAATACCTAGGTATTTAGTTGAATTTACGGCTTTTAGATTAGACTGATTTATCGTGTAACCGAAGTTTAACGACGGATGTTCCTCCAATATCCCGCTGGTGATTTCTTCCCCCACATTCGTCTAATCCGATCTGGTGCTCCACCATCGATCATTCCAAAGTCAAGCAGACGTTAAACACCTAACATTCTTTGTGAATCGGATTCCAGGACGCCCTTTAACATGTGAGAGGACTTCGCACGTAAATCGGCTGTTCATTCCACGATTTTTGTCACAAGCCTGTAAGTTCTTAGTTTCCATAAGCCTTATAATACCATATAGGACGAGGGGATACTTATGTAGCTGTGAATTATGGTTTTAGTTGATCACAGTTTTATCTAATGTCGCTCGCTAATCAAAAGTATGAACTTTCAGTACCATTGCTAACGCATAAATGTACGTATCACGTCGCACACTATAATTTTATAACATAACCTGGGACGTCTCACCAAAGATAAAAAGCAACAAAAAAGGTTGTGCATATTCGTCATCACTGCTGTAATTTCTCAACCCCAGTTGGGTCATGTGAACGATACCAGGACGCAGCATGTACTCTTTCAGCCGATTGTATTATACTCTTATGATACAAACTAGCCGGCCGCGGTGGTCTCGCGGTTCTAGGCGCCTCAGTCCGGACCCGCGCGACTGCTACGGTCACAGGTTCGAATCCTGCCTCGGGCATGGATGTGTGTGATGTCCTTAGGTTGGTTAGGTTTAAGTAGTTCTAAGTTCTAGGGGACTGATGACCACAGCTGTTAAGTCCCATAGTGCTCAGAGCCATTTGAACCATTTGATACAAACTAGAGCATAGTTGGTCGCGTTAAGCATGGATAAAACACAATACTCGCCTGGAGTTGCGCGGGTACCTGACCTTTTTCACAAATACAAAACATCCATGCGCGGTGCAATCGCAACCCAATTCGCACTTTACTGACATGGAAACTGCACACTAAATACTGCTTCAGACAGCGATTCACCTTCACAGCAATGACATACATGCAGAAATCTCATGAAACAATATCCACAATGAATACGAGGGGCGTTTGAAAAGTCCGTGCAAAGTCCTAGAGATGGCACCACCGGCGCGTATCGAGGTAATATTTAGTTAGTAGCATCTTTCGAAATAACGCACACCAAGTTTCAGCCATATTGGTGAGGTTGCTAGTGCTGTGGGCCTCTCGAATGAACGGGTACTTAATATATTGCATAAACATTTGGACATGAGAAAGCTATCCATAAGATGGGTTCCACGATTGCTCACACTTGACCAAGAACGGAATCGTGGGACGTGTTGCAAGGATGGTTTGCAGCTGTTCAGGAAGAATCCACAGGACTTCAAGCGTCGTTTCGTCACTGTGGATGAAACATGGATACATTACTATACTCCTAGACCAGACAACAATCTAAACAATGGGCTACCAAGGGAGAATCTGCACCAAAAAATGCGAAGATCATTCCTTCGGCCGGAAAGGTTATGGCGACTGTCTTTTGGGATTCGCAAGGGATAATCCTCATCGACTATCTGGAAAAGGGTAAAAATATTACAAGTGCATATTATTCAGCGTTATTGGACCGTTTGGAAACCGAACTGCAACAGAAACGCCGGCGATTGGACCGCAAAAAAGTCCTTTTCCATCACGACAATGCACCAGCACACATCTCAATAATTGTGGCCGCAAAATTAATGGAAATACGATTCCAAATCGTTTCACATCCCCCCCTATTCTCCAGGCTTGGCTCCCTCGGACTGCTATTTGTTCCCCAATTTGAAGAAATGGCTGGCGGGACAAAGATTTTATTCAAACGAGAAGGTGATTGCAGCAACCAATAGCTATTTTGCATACTTGGACAATTCATATTATTCGGAAGGGACCAACAAATTAGAAAAGCGTTGGACGATGAGTAAGTCTAAAAGGAGACTATGTCGAAAAACAAAAAGGTTTACCCAAACACTTAGTAGTTTTTATTTTTGCACGGACTTTTCAAACGCCCCTCGTGTATCCACAGAGGAACATTACTTTGTCACTTTGGCATTCACAGCTACATGTGCTACGGTCCATTTACATTAAGGTGACCACCGCCTATGTTCGACGTCAACGTGCAATAACCACTCACAGATGGACAGATGGCAGGTGGCAAAACCAGTAGACGTCCAAAAGGGCATGATCCGAGGTTTTCAGGTCAAGGTGGAAGCATTTTCGAAACGGCTAAATTTTTAAACAGTGCGTATAGACTCATCACAAAATATTGTGACTTTCTACCGCCGAGGAAGCACCTGCATCTGCAATATATTCACTTTATCCTAGCAAATGAAAGTGAAGAGATCGTTGCAGTCGGCCGCGGTGGCCGAGCTGTTCTAGGCGATTCAGTCCGGAATAGCGCGACTGCTATGGTCGCAGGTTCCAATCCTGCCTCGGGCGTGGATGTGTGTGATGTCCTTAGGTTAGTTAGGTTTACGTATTTCTAAGTTCTAAGGGACTGATGACTTCAGATGTTAAGTTCCATAGTGCTCAGAGCCACATGAACCAGATCGTTGCACTATATACGTTTTCCTTATCACAGCGGAATCTGCATACTCTCTGACTCAAGGAAACAGAATCGACCGTATAGCAAGAACCACTTATGTTACCACACGCCGAGTAACATGATTCCACCTTTCTAAATTCTTGGGTAAAAACTTAATTTGCGGAGTTGAGTGCACAGTGGAACCAGGGCGAGTCGATTATCGAAAATTCCGATATTCTGGAAATTGAAGAAAAAATTAGACTGAAATGAATTAAATGCTGTAAGCATATATATTTATTTTCATGTAAACACACAAATTATATATCATATTTTGTTAAAATATTGAAAAAGACACTGAAATAATCAGTAAGTTCACCTTGAACCGGATTCGTACGTCGCTTACTGCAGCACAGTCATGGAGGTGTTTCACCAGCTTTAGATCGGTCGAAATTATTTCCGCAAGACGTTCCAAATTAACAATTATTTTGTCCAGCTGCGTTGTTGTGTGTCATGTCTATAGACTGAGCGCAAACTTCCACAAGTAATCTACCAGCAGTATAGTAATGTCAGCAGACGAAGAAACAGCGATAATTTCGCCATCAGGAATCAACGTAGTCATTCCGCGTAATGATAATTTTGCAGCCACTCATTTATATCATTAAGACATACACTGAGGTTACAAGTTCTGGGATAGCGATATGCACCTATACAGATGGCGGTAGTATCGCGCACGCAACGTATAGAAGGGCAGTGCATTGGTGGAGCTGTTACTTGCACTCAGGCGATTCATGGGTTAAAGGTTTCCGACGTGATTATGGTCGCACGACGGGAATTAACAGATGTTGAACGCAGAATGGTAGTTGGAGCTAGAAGCATGGGACATTACTTTCCGTAAATCGTTAGGGAATCCTCCCATCACGAACAACACAGTGGCCGGCGACCGTCCCTTAACGACCGAGAGCAGCGGCGTTTGCGTAGAGTTGTCAGCGCTAACAGACAAACATCACTGGGTGAAATAATCGCAGAAATCAATTTGGGACGTACGACGAACCTATACGTTAGGACAGTGCAACGAAATTTGGCGTTAATGGGCTATGACAGCAGAGAATTGGTTTGAACAACATTCTGGACAATCCGAGCGAATGATTTGGCCACCCAGATCGCCCGACATGAATCCCATCGAACATTTATGGGACGTACTCGAGAGGTCAGTTCGTGCATAAAATCCTGCACCGGCAACACTTTCGCAATTACGGATGGCTGTAGAGGAAGCACAGATCAGTATTTCTGCAGGGGACTTCCAACGACTTATTGAGTCCATGCCACGTCGATTTTCTGCCTAACGCTGTGTAAAAGAAGGTCCGACACGATATTCCGAGGCATCCTCAGTGTACGTCTGAGTATCCTGTTATGTTTTTAAATGCATCAAGGAGCTGCTCAGTGACTGTACATAAAACAGAACATCGAAATGGACCGGAAATCCAGATTCATGAGGAACGTATAAAAGGAGTTCCACTGTACTACGAATTGTAGAAATTTCTTGATCTCTTTATGAAGAGTAGGTTAGATGACGCAACTCTACAAACGACTGCTGTCAGATATGACGACCATCCACCGTGGTAAGGTTCCCATACAACCGGATGGAGTTAAGTATTCCGCAAGGCACTTTTCGCACGTACTGGAGACAAGGAACGTTCCACGTTTGCGACAGAAGGCACTGCATAAATGAACTTCATGTATTCCGATGGTCTTCACAAATAGTTAAAACAATCTGCATTCAACTGTTAAGCAAAATAGTAGAACAATTCTAAATCTACGTTGTATCCAGTCAATTTCGTCGATAAAATTCTACAACAGATATATCGGGAGCGATAATCCTTTTGTGATGCGTGGTTGTTTCATACAGTGAACAGTGTACCCGCATCAAACCAATTTGCCGGTTACCACTTACTGCGATTTTTTCCTAATAAAGTAGCTGCAGATGGCGCCTTACAGGACAGCTTGTCACAATTATCACACTATAGCTGCATTATCATTTACTAGCTGACGAAGAAATTTTACTGAAATAGCAGCAAACAATTCAGGATGAATTTTTCACTCCCACAACACCACAACAAGGTCTCACCTTTTTCTTCTCCCCTGGCTTCCGCCTACTGTTGTCGCCGCGCCCCCTCTCCCCATCACCACTATTGGATGCTGCAACTATTATAACTACACTACTGGCCATTAAAATTGCTACACCACGAAGATGATGTGCTACAGACGCGAAATTTAACCGACAGGAAGAAGATGCTGTGATATGCAAATGATTAGCTTTTCAGAGCATTCACACAAGGTTGGCGCCTGTGGCGACACCTACAACGTGCTGAGATGAGGAAAGTTTCCAACCGATTTCCCATACACAAACAGCAGTTGACCGGCGTTGCCTGGTGAAACGTTGTTGTGATGCCTCGTGTAAGGAGGAGAAATGCGTACCATCACGTTTCCGACTTTGATAAAGGTCGGATTGTAGCCTATCGCGAATGCGGTTTATCGTATCGCGACATTGCTGCTCGCGTTGGTCGAGATCCAATGACTGTTAGCAGAATATGGAATCGGTAGGTTCAGGAGGGTAACACAGAACGCCGTGCTGGGTCCCAACGGCCTCGTATCACTGGCAGTCGAGATGACAGGCATCTTATCCCCATGGCTGTAACGGATCGTGCAGCCACGTCTCGATCCCTGAGTCAACAGATGGGGACGTTTGCAAGACAACAACCATCTGCACGAACAGTTCAACGACGTTTGCAGCAGCATGGACTATCAGCTCGGAGACCATGGCTGCGGTTACCCATAACGCTGCATCACAGACAGGAGCGCCTGCGATGGTGTACTCCACGACGAACCTGAGTGCACGAATGGCAAAACGTCATTTTTTTCGGATGAATCCAGGTTCTGTTTACAGCATCATGATGGTCGCATCCGTGTTTGGTGACATCGCGGTGAACGCACATTGGAAGCGTGTATTCGTCATCACCGTACTGGCGTATCACCCGGCGTGATGGTATGGGGTACCATTGGTTACACGTCTCGGTCACCTCTTGTTCGCATTGACGGCACATTGAACAGTGGACGTTACATCTCACATGTGTTACGACCCGTGGCTCTACCTTTCGTTTGATCCCTGCAAAACCTTACATATCAGCAGGATAATGCACGACCGCATGTTGCAGGTCCTGTACGGGCCTTTATGGATACAGAAAATGTTCCACTGCTGCCCTGGCCAGCACATTCTCCAGATCTGTCACCAAATGAAAACGTCTGGTCAATGGTGGCCGAGCAACTGGCTCGTCACAATACGCCAGTCACTACTCTTGATGAACTGTGGTATCGTGTTGAAGCTGCATGGGCAGCTGTACCTGTACACGACATCCAAGCTCTGTTTGACTCAATGCCCAGGCGTATCAAGGCCGTTATTATGGCCAGAGGTGGTTGTTCTGAGTACAGATTTCTCACAGGATCTATGCACCCAAATTGCGTGAAAATGGAATCACATGTCAGTTCTAGTATAATATATTTGCCCAATGAATACCCGTTTATCATCTGCATTTTTTCTTGGTGTAGCAATTTTAATGGCCAGTAGTGTACATCGCCACCACAACCACAGCATAGTGAAGGTACTAGAACTGCAAACACACGCCACCGCTACCGGTACGACGGTAGTGCAAGCTTTCTTCATTTGTAGCGAACGCCTTGAATGGAAAGTCTATTGGACCGCAGAATGGCATGTCAGAGCGTACATCATTTCAGCAGCTTCTTTGACGTTTTACTTAGATACAGAGCAAAATTCAAACAAAATTACAAATATAATCACAAATGCGACATATACTCATTCGTTGGCTTATTTATACCGAGTATGATGTCATTTCTAAGCTTCTAGTGCGTATCTCAAGCCAGGCAGTGACAGTTTTTTGCTAATATTATCAAATCGTCCTCGAATCAGAAACCAAGCACAGTATACATTGTCATCTCCGATTTGTAGAACACGAAATTCAGTGTGATCATTGAGTAGACTAATGCTGTGACGGCATTTTGTTTGCAACAGTCGGCTCAATTACTTCTGATGACGTCATGAAAAGCCAAAGAAATTAGATATTCCGAGTGATTATACCATTGCCTATGATGAAAGGGGGCTAACAGCGAGATCGATCACGGTGGAAGGTAAACAACTCTATATATTCCTCCGGGTCCTCTTACACAGAAGTCTCTCGGCTCGAACAGGAACTCGGTGTTTCATTTGTATATAAAAGCTTTATGTAACACTCTGATTAGGATAGTGAAAGCATTCGAATATGTTACTCTTAGTTTCCACCCTACCGGACTTCAAAAATGTACGTGAGGTCCCTCAACAGAATGCATAAAATAATATGCAGCATCACAATAGGCACATTTGGCAAAAGCGATACCTGGACAGTCCTCAGGGTCATAGTTTTGAGCTGCAAAATCAAATGCCACTTGAATCACTTTCTAGTATTCAGCAACATGTGCGAGAAAATTTGACCGAGCCGCTTGCCAGGAATACTGAAGCACAGGCTGATACACTGGAGCAGACAGCTGGTTATGAACAACAGAATGCATTTTCATTATGAATATACTATTTCCTAATTTAGTGTCGATGTGACTGTCGAAGTGACTGCAGAGAGTCCGTAACAAGAGTCTGTTATCCTTCCCGAAGATATTTTATATCGGAAGAAATATACATCCAAAGGCTGTACGTATTTTGTTGTTATTGGCGGAATGATCATGCATACAATATCTTTACCCTCAAATGAGTAATTTTACTATTGTTGTGTCATTGTGAGCATTCCAAGAATCACAAAGTATTGTACACTTCTGGTTATTGCGAAATTGTCACTAGAAGCATTCATGAGAAAGGATTTTAGATGGTCTTTTGACACCATCCCACTTTTGCTAACTTCCAAATGTGTTTGATGGAAAATTCTTTTTAATTTTCGGGCCTCAAGTTTTTCTGTGAAGACAAACGCAGTTTTTTTGTCAGTGTCTACTCATAGGCAACTGATGATCCCCCCTCATTTTCTTTTATACAAAGAGTCGCATCAAAAGTTAGTTCATAATTAAATCCACTTTGATCAGTGTTCCCAATCCAGTTTTGCTGTAGCTCTGCAGTTTCCTGGTTTACTTCTTCGACAAAACGGGCTCCAGACTGGGGAATATCTTAGTCTCCTTGTATATCTCTGGCTGTCATGAAAGCAGTGATGCTTTCTTGTGACGCACTATGAAATCTGCAAACATTTAAATTTTTTGTCCCCAGTGTCTCTTGTTTTTTACATTTCCCAAAATTTCAGGTGCCAGCAATCGACACGTTTTCCTTCATTCCCTGTTATATTCGATGAAATGACCTGGAGGAGTCTCTGCGAACACGTGAGATTCTGGCAAGAAAAAATGGGGGTGAGACGCGATTACAAGAACCCAGCAAGAGAATTCTCTTAGCTTCTGTCACCTCAATTCCCTAACATCCTATCTACACATGATGCCCCTGTTAAGCCAACCAACTCAACAGAAGTTCTGGTAACGAACCCCAGCGGGAAACTGAATCGGTCAGCGGACAGGATTTGGAGGTCGGTGGAAAAAAAAAATGGTTCAAATGGCTCTGAGCACTATGGGACTCAACATCTTAGGTCATAAGTCCCCTAGAACTTAGAACTACTTAAAACTAACTAACCTAAGGACATCACACACACCCATGCCCGAGGCAGGATTCGAACCTGCGACCGTAGCAGTCCCGCGGTTCCGGACTGCAGCGCCAGAACCGCACGGCCACCGCAGCCGGCTGCTCGGTGGAAGGCAACAGGAAATCACAACTGAAATTCTCCCATGAGAATGCCAAGGCTTTGCTCAGTTCTAAATTTTCCGGATCTTAAAGCCTCCCATCGGATCTCCGGAGGGACAGCATTGAAAGAAATCATTAGACTAACACCAATGTGCAAATTATGCCTGCGCATTATAAGAAAGACTGCAACATGGAATGTACGTGGGCTACTTCACACGGGGAAACTTGCTGCAGCATAAAGAGAAATAAGAGAGAATGACTTGGATATTCTTGGCCTTAGTGAGGCCCACTTGAGAAGTGACCATTTCATGACGCAAGGAAGGGACACTGTTTATTTTTCAGGGAGTAGAGACCAAAGCAGAAATAGTGCCGCAATAGTTGTTCCTAGAAATCTGAACAACTGTATTCTCAGTTATGAACCCATTAATGAGACGGTCATCTCCATTAAATTGAGTACTGCTCCATGTAAATTCAACATCATCCAGATCTATGCCCCTACTGCTGCAGCATCGAATGAGGAGATAGGAGTTCTATAAACACCTGGAACAAGATCCCTATGAAAGAACAGGCCATAATTCAAGGAGACTTCAGTGCTAAAATTGGAGACACTATCCAAGATACACACTTACAATCTGTGGTTGGACCTTATGGTATAGGTGAGAGAAATGACCGATGCAGATACTTACTTGGTTTCTGTGTGAGTAACAATTTGACTATCTGAAACGCAAAGTGCAAATGGTTCAAATGGCTCTGAGCACTATGGGACTTAACATTCCCCTAGAACTACTTAAACCTAACTAACCAAAGGACATCACACACATCCATGCCCGAGGCAGTATTCGAACCTGCGACTGTAGCAGTCGCGCGGTTCCGGATTGAAGAGCCTAGAACCGCTCGGCCACCGCGGCCGGCTACAAGTTCCAGCATCACCCAAAACGACTGTACACTTGCATATCATCTGGTGATGGATTTAGAAACCAGATTGACTTCATCCTAGTGCGAAGACGTTGGAAGACTTCGATCATTAGACTGTACTGCCTTTCCCGCAGCTGACCGTGAAGTGATCATAATCTGCTGTCCATGAAAATGCCCATTAAACTCAAATCCACCAAGATGAGCGGAGAAAGACAACTAAAACTCACAAGCAAGAAAGCTCTTCGCGAATTTGGTGAGGTTGTAAGACGAAAACTCTACAGCATCAGTCTTGATAAAGGTGCACCACCATCACATGGGAGCAAGTGAAGGAGGTTGTTCCTTCATCACTTAAGATATCAGAACGACCACAAAGTACAAAACATCATTGAATATCACGGTCCACACTAAAATTAATTGAAGAGAGAAGCAACCTGAAGAAAACTGGTATCCACACCTACCAGGACCGAGACAGATATAAGAACATGTGCGGAGAAAAACAACAGAATTACAGAAAGGACAGATCACACTTCGTTAAGGGTATCTGTGATGAGATAGAACAAAATCATAGTCACAGTCAAGTACGTGATCTCCTCAAGAAACATAAAAGCATTACCAGCGAATTGAATCCTCATGCGTGGGTGGCAGATGATGAGAGTGGCAAGTAAGAAGCTGTTGAGAGGTGGAAACAATACCGTGAAAAGTTGTATTCTGGGAGTAACAACAGTGGAGAAATTCAAGCAGTTGATAAGCTTACATTGGAACCTACAAGCTCACGCAGCAAAATAGAAAACGCAATACGTCTGAGGAACTACAAATCCTCTGGTCTTGACACTATATCTGGTGAGATGTTCAAAGAAATGGGGCAGAAAGGTGTGCTGCATCCAATGTATACAAGAATATGGGAAACTGGGGAATGGCCAGAAGATTGGTCGAAATCTCTTTTCATCCCACTGTACAAGAAACAGACACTGAATTGCACCAACTATCGAACAACTGCTCTCACAGCCCATGCAAGCAAAATTTTCCTCTACATCCTGAACCAGCGTTTGAAGCCAGACATTCAACCTCACATATCCATGGAACAAGCAGATTTTGTTGAAGCAAAATCAACTCGTTAACAAATTCTCAACATACGACGAATAATCGAGAAATCGCGAGAGTCCTGTGTTCCTGTCTTCATCTGCTCCCTTGACTATAGGAAAGTCTTTGGATGTGTTGTCTGGGAAATGTTGTGGCAGGTGCCTACAGGGTTCGATGTCCCGCCACACTTGACAGCACTGATCAGAAGTCTGTATAATAATCACCTCGCAGTTGTGGAGACAAATGCTGGCACATTTGATTTCTTCAACGTATCAAAAACTGTCAGACAGGGTTGTGTTCTATTCCCCCAATTGTACAACATCTATGAAGAACATGTCGTTAGGAATGCTTTTGATGGCTGGACTAAAGGCATTGCAATTTGTGGTAGAACTACTAACAACCTTCGATTTGCTGATGACACCGTGGTTTTAACCGGCAGCGAAGACGAACTTGCTGAGTTCTTAACAAAAGTAAAGGTTATTTGTCTATGATATGGTTTGGACCTCAATCTCAGCAAGTCCAAACTCAGGACAACTGATCGAGGAGTACAGGTTCAACTCAAAATGTCGAGTAAAAGAACTAGAAGTTGTGAATTCTTTCATCTATCTTTGGTGATCCATCTGTGACAAGGGAACTGTGAAGATGAGATAAGAAGATGGATCACGCTAGGGCGACTGGTTATGAAGAAGCTCACCAAAACTCCACAGCATCAGTCTTGATAAAGGTGCCCCAGCATCACATGGGAGCAAGTGAAGAACAGAGCAATAATGAACACCGCAAAGATACGGCCTGTTAAAAAATTCGTGTTTTCCGTCTTCTTTTACGGTTGCGAGACATGAACACTTAAAGCCAAAGACAAACAGTGCATCAGTGCATTTGAGCTTTGGTGCTGGCGCAGGATGCTGCGCATAAAATGGACTGAAAAAACAACAAACGTGTCTACTGTTGAGCAACTCAGTATCTCCAAGCGCCTTTCTTCTCGTGCCAACCAAAAAATTATACAGTTCTTTGGCCATATTGTGAGAAGAGATGGAGAACATCTGGAGAAAATAATCATGGAAGGGAAGATCGAGGGCAAGAGACCAAGAGGACGAGCTGCGAACAGGCGGACTGATCAAATCAAGATCTTGGGTCTACCTCTTCAGCGGGCTCTAAGAGAAGCTGGTAACAGTCTGGGATGGACAAGCTTGGTTCATTCGGTCATGACGCTCACCAATGAGCACAACGTCTTGTGGTGGTGATGATGAGGATTAGGATGATGATGAAGATGCTTGCTATGTTAAAATGGGATAGAATGTGTTTTATCTCTAGTTCTTTGATTGCTTTGTTTCCTAAGAATGGATGTTCATTACGTCTTTTTTTTCTTCAGATAATCAAATATTACTTTGATGTTCCATGTGTCTTTTATAGATGGATGTCTCTTCAATAACGAGATGTAGATTGGAACTTTACGTGGAGGTGTACAATAATCATCATTAATACGCTGAAGGCGTTCTTCCGAAAATTTTGTTAAAATACTAAAAGAATTGGACTTCCTTCCTGATGAAGGTTCGTAATGAACAAAACTGTTAGTTTCTCTTTGAGGAGAACTGTTTCCGCCATTGCCACTAGCACTACGTTCTTGAACGCCATTAATCGCGTTATCGTCTGTAAAGTCGTTTTCTTCATCCACTATCCTGTCTAATTTAACTTCATTTGAACAATCAAATGAATATTCATGTTCTTGAACAATCAAATTCACCAAAACATTGCGAAAGCGGCATCATCTTGCTCCACACCATCGCCTGTCAGAAGCGCCTGCTTAATTTGGATGCCACAATATTTAAAACGTTCCAAACATTAATGTTTTCGTTCATTTTTGTTGTGTGTACGTACACTACGCACGTCAGCTAGTTGCTCAGATAACTGACTGACTGGCGCGTTAACACCCCCCACCTCAATACTCCACGACTGCAAGCGCTGTTCTGGACAAACCAAGAGCAACACAGTCACACGCTGTCGTAGGCGTAGTTAGGAATGTGAGATGGGACTGTGTACAAATGTTTAAATACAAATTCCTGTTCGAGCCCAGAGATGCCCCTTGTTAGCATTAATCGAGCGAGGTGGCGCAGTGGTTGGCACGTCGGACTCGCATTCGGGATGACGATTGACGGTTCAAATCCGCGTTCGCATCCAGATTTACGTGTATCGTGCTTTCCCTAAACCGCTCCAGGTAAATGCAGGGACGGTTCGTTTGGAAGGACATGGCAGATTTCCTTCCCCATCCTCGAAACAACAGAGCATGTGCACCATCTCTTACGACCTCAATGTCGACTGGACGTTAAACGCTAATCTTCCTTCCTTCCTTTCTACCTTCTTAGTACTGAGCGGCCCCTAAGGATAAAATTGAAATCCCGGTTACGTAGTTGCTACATGATATGATCTGTTACGACAGCACCCCAGCACGTCGATGCAAGGGACAACAGTTGTGTCGCACGTAATTTAATTCTACAAGAGGCGATCAAAAAGTTTCCGTTCGGAGGTCGTATAGTCCATAATCTGTATGACAATCAGGCAAAATCACCGTGAATATAGAGGCAATCGTCCCACTGACGCACGAGCTTGAAGATACCGTTTGCTAAAACACCATGTACTGCTGCGCGAGGTAGTCCGTAACTGCATGCTGCACATCCTCTTCAGACAGGAATCGTCGACCCTTCAAATCCTTTTTTAAGGGATCGTTGCATGATAATCGCATGGGAAGACATTAGGACTATAGGGTGGGTTCTCGGGTGTCTCCCACTTGAGTTCGCGTAACTTCTGCGTTACGACATTTGCGATATGGGGACGTGTGTTATCATGAAGCTGCAGCCTCTTGTCGCCGTTTTCTCGGAAGTTTCGCCTTAATTGTACGCCGTAATTTCTCTAGCATTGTGCTGCACCGTTCCCCGTGATAAAGATACCAGGCTGCTTGAAATCAACAAGCAATGGGCCCCGGTAATCAAAGAGCAGGGCGAGCGCCACCTTTCCAGCAGATGGCTGGCTCTTGAACTTCTTGGAACGAGGATATGATGAACGCTTTCGGCTCCATTTCCCAGCTTTCGTCACCTGGAACTATGCACTGAAGGAACATGTTACTTTCGACAGTGAAGCGCATCAGGTGGTTGAGCCAAACTAGCAAGCTGTTTGCTTATTGTTCGGCTTTCAACGTCTGGGGTGTCCTCTGGCTGCAGACATTATGGTAGCCCAACTTCTATCGGATAATACGTTGCGCGTTACTGAAGCTTATGTGATCCTTTGCTAGCGCCCTAATCGAATCGTCAACTGCCTGATTGTTGTTGTCTCCTTCTCCACGCCCCTCCCCTCCTCCCCCCCCCCCCCCATCATGACTGGCTGACCAGACCGCAACACATTTATATTGCCATAATTATTCGGTGGCACCTTAAAATAAGCTTTATGCTCCGAAAACAGTCGTGCAATAGATTAAGAACTTACTGGGACACGAAGCGAATTTTTTATTCTACAAATACGTAATGGATGAGAATGGCCTCCCGGATCGACAACCGTCTTGTGTCGAATCACAGACAGAATGGAACTTGGCGCACCATTCCCGCAACGGTAGATTTCGACAGACGTGCTGTCGAGGCGGATGCTGTGATTGCTGGTGCTTCGCTTCCATGCGTTTGTTTGATGTGGGTATGACCCTCTCCTTCTCCACGCCCCTCCCCTCCTCCCCCCCCCCCCCCCCCCCCACCATGACTGGCTGACCAGACCGCAACACATTTATGTTGCCATAATTATTCGGTGGCACCTTAAAATAAGCTTTATGCTCCGAAAACAGTCGTGCAATAGATTAAGAACTTACTGGGACACGAAGCGATTTTTTTATTCTACAAATACGTTCCTCTTGATTAAATATTTTGTATGTGAGATTGTTTTTGGCAACAGCTGAGTTGTGAATATCTCGATATTTCCTGTGACAGCACTGTTTTGCACTTCATTCTGACACTGTGTGTATAGACTGATATAACTCTAAAACGTAATCCCAGTTGTACCTCTGGGACCATCCACCTCCAAACACCTTCGCCACAGCTTCCCGCTTCTGGCATGGCACCAGAACCGTTGGCTTGTGTCACTGCGATACTGCGCTACCCGAGCTGCCATCACCGAAGATCCTCCTGTGCAGCATCGCCGCAGTTTCCTCCTCCTTCTCGTGCAGTACCTGAACCTTCGTCCACATGTGTCCTCACATATAATTCTTCCGATAGCTCTGACCAATACACCTCCCTACTCACACCTATTCCCTCCCTCCTGGCCCAGCCCGTGCCTTATCCATGCTGCAAAGTCTGATCCGGTCTTCTATGTCTAATCTCCCCACACTTTTTTTGAATATTCTTTCCAGGCATGATCACTGCACCCGTTTTCCCATTTCTCTGGTGCTTCTACATCAAGCCGTACCCTCCGGACACAATACTCTTCAATTTCAAGTGCTCCCACAATCACTTCTGTCCTCCGGGCACAATGATTTTACATCCCAAGTGCTTCCACAACCACCGCTGCCGCGGCACATTTTTCTGCCCTCTAGGCCCAACGATTTTACTTTTTGCATGTTTCTGAGCTCGTCTCTCTCTTTTCAACTGCTTCCATATTTATCTATGCCCTCCAGGTACAACAAGTCTAGTTCTCCCACACTCCTGCACTCCTCACCACAGTTTTCCTTCCTAAATGCTTCCACCATCACATCTGCCCTCCAGGTGCATTTATTTCGCACCATTTTCAGCCATCAGCCAGTATGTCTGTTGCTTCGTTATGTCTCTTTGCAGGCTAACTCTGGACAGCTCGCTCTTTGGCTGCTAGCAGTCTTGCCAACTGCCCCAGTTTTGCCCACACCAGCTTTACCATACAGCCAGGATCCCAGCCGAGGGGCATGGCCACCGGATATCTTAGATGCCACAAACTCTCAGTTCTGCTGATACTTGATGCCAGCAGCGGTCAGGTCATGGGAGAACTGACACTGCACACCAGGTCCACATGCCACCTCCCAGATTAATCTGTTTTTCCGTGTGCCGGCCGCGGTGGTCTAGCGGTTCTAGGCGCTCAGTCCGGAACCGCGCGACTGCTACGGTCGCAGGTTCGAATCCTGCCTCGGGCATGGATGTGTGTGATGTCCTTAGGTTAGTTAGGTTTAAGTAGTTCTAAGTTCTAGGGGACTGATGACCACAGATGTTAAGTCCCATATTGCTCAGAGCCATTTGAACCATTTTTTTTTATTCTTTTTTCTTTTTGTGCCGTGGAAAACTTCGCCACCCTCGGGCATTGGGATTTCATAGTATTTTGTTGCCGTGTCGGACTTTCTCCATCCCAGGACCATGGACAACGCAAAACAAGTGTAGCAGAAACAGTTCAAATGGTTCAAATGGCTCTGAGCACTATGGGACTTAACATCTACGGTCATCAGTCCCCTAGAACTACTTAAACCTAACTAACCTAAGGACATCACACAACACCCAGTCATCACGAGGCAGAGAAAATCCCTGACCCCGCAGAAACAGTGTCCACATCCTCCAGCCTCATATGAGGTCGGCCCACCGTCGGTACAGGCATCGACTCGATGGACATCGACCACAGTCCTCCTAGCTCACCAGATCCACAGGTGTGTACATGCTTCCTGGGACTTTGAGATGTACTGCATCCTCTCGTCCTTCACAAGGGACAGGGATTCTGTGTGACAAACCTGCAACCTCTCTCACATCTGTGGTATGCAAGCAGTCTAACCTGTAAGGGGCTATATCGGCAGACGACAGAGCGAAGATCAAGCACACCGACTAGGCCAGCAGGCGGCAGTGTGAACGTCGCTGGAGGTCTCTGCCCTCTTGGACCTGTTTGCTTCCACCACACGATCGCATATAGTTCCTCTAGTTTTGCTGTGCTGCCTGGGTATATAGGCTAATGCAGATCCACTCCGACTGGACTTCCATCTAGTCTGTGGGCCAGGTACTGAATCCACCCGCAGCTCTTACCTCACAGTCTCGTTGGAAACTTTGCAACCTGCGACGTGGTCAGTGTCTGTCATAATCATCATTGAGATATGGCCTCTGTATCAGGGACTGTAAGGACTTCTGGTATCAGCTATCGAACTTATTGTTTCGCTATCAAGTGAATCTGAGGTTTGACTCATTCTTCATTGAGGCCGCCAGCTAAATTTCATACTTGCGTAAATTCAGAGCATATTACGAATCTTCACAAACAGTTGTTATGATTAACTTTTTCTCCAAGGAGGAGTTTTTTGGTTTATGTATTTCTTAATACAACTGTTCTGAATTGTTGACCTGTGTTCTTACTGCGCCTCAACCGGCGCAAGACTTATCAAAGTTAACGGATGAGATAGGGACAGAAAGGAAGTTGACATTTCAAATATTCCACATGAACACAAATCAGATGGATATCGCCAGCACATCATACCGAAACGCGTCGCATTCTGACTTTAATATCACTGTGCAGAGTTTCACACAATCCCGACAACGAAACAGTGGTTTCATATATTTTGATAAATAGAGTTACAACGGTTTCGACGAGGACCACCCCGAGTCCGCATTTAGACATTTGAAGAATGCGTTTCGAAAGGACAGCCATTGTGAACGATATATTAAGCTACCGCTCTCTACAACAGGGAGGAGGGGTAGTTCTATGGTTTTGATATTGATAAGCTGGAAATGGGCTGCACCCTTTTTTTTCTTCTCTAACGATGTGCCACGGTATTACGTATCATGGCGCATTGATCTCCAAACATCTACATCTACCCGTACACAAAAAAATTAAATTAAGTACGTAACTTTATTTTTTCGCGGGGAGAGTCAAAACTTTATGACCACTCCCTCTAGATATTCAACGAGCATAAGTTGAAACACCTATAACCGTCTGTCTTTGCTGTGGGGCTACATTTCGTAAGATATCAGGTTTCTGAGTTTGACAAGGCAACCGGCTAATTTATAACCACTCAGGAAGATAAAAAATGAGCTCAAAGAGTAAAGGGTGGTCTTTGTCGATGAGTTCTAGAGATTTATGACCTTCCTTTTGACTGCAGCAATTGTTATACTTGCCAGTATCAGAACATTCTGCAGAATATCGCTGCAAAGTTTAGTATCGACATCTGGACACATCAGCAAATGCTGAGCGTAGGCTTACAAATAGGCATAAAATTATGTTTGATGATACGAAAACTCTTGTCCCATTTATAAGTATCAATACGTAAGTATCCTCTCATCAACGATGCTGTAGCCAGTTTATAAAGCCTCGTTGAAAACACATCTGGCCACGTATAAAAGAATCTAAGTATTGTGATTTCGTGGAATGATATGTACCAATATGTTCGTTTTTGTGATCATATTGAGTCAGTGCAACATATTTGTAATGAGTTTGTATACATTTTTGAAAACAGTTTTTTCTAAAAAGATAATTAAATATAATACAGAAACCTTGGGTCACTACAGGTATCACTGTCTCTTCGGCAACGAAAAATGACTTCTAAGAAACAGCTACAAAAAGTAAAGATCCAGCAATACTTTCTTATTATAAACAGTACTGTGAAATAATAATAAAGGTTGTAAAAAATCCAGGAGTGTGCACATCTTGTCTGAAATTGACAAATCAATTAGCAAAATAACATCAATATGAAATATTGTTAAAAGAGCGACAGGGAAAGAATCCATAGAACGTCACATTATTTCTGTTACAGGGAATGGTACTGTTGTAAAAGACAGTTCATGTGTAGTAGATATTTTTAATAATTACTTTTAAAAAAAGTAGGTGTGAATATCGGTGCAAATAGTTCAGAAGAGAAATCTGAAATGAGGAAGATCATTATAATTCTAAAAGGTAAAAGTTCATATGCGGTGGATAATATCTCCAACAAGACAGTAAAAATTTGTGGCCGTATAATATGTAATGTTCTTAGTGCTTTATGTAATGCCTCACAGCTCAGGGTGTTCTTCCACAAAGACTGAAATATGTCACTGTTATGCCTCTCTATAAAAAGAAAGCAATTCCATAGATGTCATAACCAGCGCCCACTATCACTCCTTACAGAAGTTTCTATAGTTTTTGAGAATCTAATGTGCTCCAGAGTTGTCACCCGCCTGTGTAGTAATGGGGTACTTAACCAATCGCAGTTTGGATTTCAAAAGGGCCATTTTACTGAGTCAGCTATTTATACATTTACTTAGCACGTAATAAAATCTTTAAATGATAACTAATCACCGATTGAGATATTCTGTGCCTTATCGAGGACATTGGATTGTGTCAATTGTAATTTTCTATTAGAGACGTTAAGTTTTTATGGAATACAGAAAGTTATCCTACGGTGTTTGAGAAATACAAAGAGGAACGCCACATCATCTGCATGGGCAGAAGTTACAATTACAGTCCCACAAGGTTCGATCATTGGTTACTTTATGTTGATGATTAGCTCTTTTATTTGAATCAGGAGGCACAATTAATCCTATTTACAGATGGTACACGCATTGTTGTGAAGCCAAGCAAAGTAGCGTCAACACAAAATTGTAAAATACGATTTTGTGAAAGTTACCGAATGGTTTTCACAAATGTGCTTTCTTTAAACATGGAAAAATCGCAGTTCATTCAGTTCCGTACTGTCGAAAATGTCCTGCCTCCTAATAACTAAGTACTACGACAAGATATAATAAACAGGGTAGTTAATTGTAAGTTCTTAGAGGTGCGTAATGATGAAAACTTAAACTGGAAAAACCGTATAGCAGATGTGCTAAAACGTTTAGGTTCGACTATTTTTGTCATAAGAATAATTGCCAACCTTTCAGATAAAGAAGTCAGTCAGTTAACATATTCTGCATATTTTCATTCACTGGAGCCTTATAGAATATTATTTTGAGGCAACTCCCAGCCTAGACCAAAGGTGTTGATTGCCAAAAGAAAATACTTCGAATAATGTGTGAAGTTCAAATGTACATCTTGCAGTGATCCCCTCAAGCAGCTGGTAATATCAACTACTACTGTCTTACAGCACATTTATTCACTTACGGAATTTATTATCAACAATCCATCTAAGTCTGAGAGCAACAGAGATATTTACAAATACAACACTCGAAGGAAAAATGATCCGCATTATCCTTTAATGAATCTAACTATGGCAGAGAAAGGGGTGAAATATGCTATCGTTAAACTCTTTGGCAATCTACCCATGCAAATAAACATATATGAGAAGTGCTTTCAAATGTAGATTAAAGATTTTCCTACCCAATAACTCCTTCTGCACCATACAGGAATTCTTGAGTAGAGATAATTGGTCATTAAAAAGAAAACCATAAATAGCCAGCAAAAAAAATGGTTCAAATGGGTCTGAGCACTATGGGACTTAACAGCTATGGCCATCAGTCCCCTAGAACTTAGAACTACTTAAACCTAACTAACCTAAGGACGGCACACAACACCCAGCCATCACGAGGCAGAGAAAATCCCTGACCCCGCCGGGAATCGAACCCGGGAAGCCGGGCGTGGGAAGCGAGAACGCTACCGCACGACCACGAGATGCGGGCATGGCCAGCACGTGGCCATATAAATACTGTTTTATATAGTTTTTAAAAGTTGTCTGCAAGTGTTCTATATTGAGGTGACAAGTCATGGGATACCTCCTAATACCCTGTTGGACCTCTTTTGCCCGTCGTATTGCAGCAACTCCCCGTAGCATGGACTCGACAACCCGTTGAAACTCGCCTGCAGAAATTTTGAGCCATGCTACCTCTGCAGCCCGTCCATAATTGCGAAAGCATTGCCGGTGCAGGTCGAAATGCAAGACCTGACTTTTCGATTATGTTTGATTCATGTCGGGTGATCTGGGTGGCCAAATCATTCGCTCAAATTGTCCATAATGTTCTTCACACCAATCGCGAACAATTGTGGCCGACGTGACATCATTGTTTGGGACCATGAGAAGCGTGAATGGCTGCAAATGGTCTCCAAGTAGCCAAACATCACAATTTCTAGTCAATAATCGGTCAGTTTGACGAGAGGACCAGTCCATTTCAAGTAAACACAGCTCACGTCATAAGGAGCCGCCACCACCAACTTGCACAGTGCCTTGTTGACAACTTGAGTCCATGGCTCCGTGGGTTCTGCGCCACACTCGAACCCTACCATCAGCTCTTACTAACTGAAATCGGGGCTCATCTGACCAGGCCATGTTTTCCAGTCGTCTAGGATCCAACCGATGTGGTCACGAGCCCAGGAGAGGCGTGTAGGCGATGTCGTGCTGTTAGGAAAGGCACTCGTGCCGTTCGTCTGCTACCACAGCCCATTAACGCCGAATTTCGACGCACAGTGCCAGCGGATACATTCCACATTGATTTCTGCGGTTATTTCAAGCAGTGTTTTTTGTGTGTTAACACTGACGCGTCTAGGAAAACGCCGCTGCTCTCGGTCGTTAAGCGAAGGCCGTCAGCCGCTGCAGGCATCCATGGAGAGAAGCAATGCCTGAAAAGTCGTATTCTCGGCAGACTCTTGACACTGCGGATGTCGGAGTATTGAATTCCCTCACGATTTCCGAAACGGAATATCCCATGCGTCTAGTTCCAACTACCATTCCGCGTTCAAAGTCCGTTAATTTCCGTCGGGCGGCCATAATCACGTCGGAAACCTTTTCACATGAATCACCTGAGTACAAATGACAGCTCCGTCAATGCACTGCCCTTTTATATCTTGTGTACGCAATACCGCCATCTGTATAAGCGTATATTGTTATCCCATGACTTTTGTCGCCTCAGTGTATGTTCGTTCTGTTGACACGTCTCACACCATGGCGTTTATCTCTAATTTGATCTACGGACCAAAGAACTAAAAAACTGGTTAACTAACCTGTAATCGATCAGATTATGCAACAACAGACTGCTGCCTTATGTTTAGTGGTGCATGGACGCGGTGCTTGATGTTGAAAGGCTACAGAGGAATACACCAAGCTGTTTACCTTCTAGTGAGATCGTTGGTGCTACTAGCATTCTTCCATCGCAGACATCAATATAATCGTCGTTAGAATACCTTCATTCCCCGACCTTCGTATGACGTCACCACAACTTAAATCAGCTGGTTGATAAGCTTAGCCGGCCGGAGTGGCCGAGCGGTTCTAGACGCTACAGTCTGGAACTGCGCGACCGCTACGGTCCAAGGTTTGAATCCTGTCTCGGGCATGGATGTGTGTGATGTCCTTAGGTTAGTTAGGTTTAAATAGTTCTAAGTTCTAGGGGACTGATGACCTTAGAAGTTAAGTCCCATAGTGCTCAGAGCCATTTGAACAATTTTTTTCTTATGGGACTTGGTAAGAATGTCTTCCACAAGTAATGAGTGTGTTGGGTAGGGCCACTACAAATGTAGTGTGTGGACATATAAGGTGAGAGAGTGGGTCTCGCGGGAGGCGTGCGCGAGATAGTCCCTGTAGTCGCACTATCCTCTGTGCCCTCGGTGGCTCAGATGGATAGAGCGTCTGCCATGTAAGTAGGGGATCCCAGGTTCGAGTCCCAGTCGGTGCACACATTTTCACCTGCCCCCGTTGATATATATCAACGCCTGTCAGCAGCTGAAAGTATTAATATATAATTCTAATTTCGTACCGGAAGAGAGTCAGTGAGATTCTGGAAGGTACCGACAGCGATGTGGAGCCATGCCGACTCCAGTGTCACGGCCAGCTGCGCTGGGTTTCTCGGTTGAGGAAACATTGCGCGAACAGCCCGATCAAGGTGGTCCCACAGATTCTCGACTGGGTTTAAATTCGGGGAATTTGGTGGTCAGAGGAGTGAGGAAAACTCATACTAGCGCTCTTCGAACTACGCACGCACACTGCGAGTCGTGTGGTTCAGATGGCTCTGAGCACTATGGGACTTAACTTCTGAGGTCATCAGCCCCCTAGAACTTAGAACTACTTAAACCTAACTAACCTAAGGACATCACACACATCCATGCCCGCGGCAGGATTCGAACCTGCGACCGTAGAGGTCGCTCGGTTCCAGACTGCAGCGCCTAGAACCGCTCGGCCAACCCCGAGTCGTGTGTCACGATGCTTTTTCTTGCTAGCAGATTCCGTCGTGCGGAAGAAAAACTGACTGCATGCAGGGATGGACGTGGTCCTCAAGGATAGTTGCATACTTGTGTTGATCCATTGCTCCTTCCAGAATGACTAGAACACCCAGGGAATGCCGCGAAAACAATGCCCAGACCATCACGTTCCCTCCACCGACCTGGATCCTTCCGAAGACTGTTGCAGGCTGTTTGCTTTCAGACGTTTTACACCGTTCACGCCAACGCGATTCTTCTGAAAAGACCACCTGTCGCCACTCAGTGGACGTCCAGCTGTGGTACTGGCGTGCAAATTGAAGCCTTCATCGCTGATGAACAGCAGTCAGCATCGGTTCACGAACTAGACGCCTACTACGGAGGCCCATACGCAGCAACGTTCGCTGAATGCTTGTTGAGAAGGCACTGCTCAGCCCCTTCGTTCTACTGAGCGGTCAGTCGTTCAACAATTACACGTCTGTTCGCCCGAACACATATCCGCAGCCGTCATTCACCCCTGTCATCTACGGCCCGTGGTCCACCAGTTGCATCAGCTCCGGTTTTGGATAGCGCCTTTTGTCATCCACGGTATACTTTAATCACGGCAGTAGATGAATAATTTAAATACTTAGCCATTTTGGAAATTATTGCACCCTTTGCCGGAAAGCCAGTGACCAACCTCTTTTGAAAGTACGATAAATCGATCCGTTTCCGCATTACGACTGCACAGTTTTCCGCGTCTCCTCGACACGCCTTATACACCCTCCACTGCTAGTGCTGCCACCTGCCTCTTGTAAGTGGTTATTTCACGTTTACATCGAACACGGGCGGTGGTCACATTAATGTAACTGGACTGTGTACAAAGTAAAACCAGTTTTAAACGCCTCCTCCATGGTGTTGCCATGTGTTAACAAACCGCACATTTATGTAGAGCCCTTTTGGGTAGCCGCGTGGTTTGAGGTGCCTTGCCACGGTTCGCGCGGCTCCCCCGTCAGAGACTCGAGTCCTCCCTCGGGCATGAGCGAGAGTGTGTTGCCCTTAGCGTAAGTTCGTTTAAGTTAGATTAAGTAGTGTGTAAGCCTAGGGACCGATAACCTCGGCAGTTTGGTCCCATAGGGACTTCACAAAACAAAACAAAAAAAAAGTATAACATTAATGAAACCACTCGTATATGCCTGTTGCATCGAGCTAGACTAAGTCTAGCATCATTATGTTGGAAAAAACAGCTGAAAATCGATAATATTTTCTGTAGATCGAGTATATGTGAACACACGCGAATGCAACTGAAAGAGCGAATTACTTCTGCCAATTAGATCACATCTAGTTAGATTTTTAAAGTAGTAATAATGATGCTAGATGACAGCACAGATTATGTTTGAATGTCGCTGTAACCAAACGATTAATAATTGAGCAATATTTTCAGTTTTATGCCGTATGATAAAAATTTCAAAATAATTAATACACCAAAATTAAATTAAAATATCTATGTTCAACCTCTTACTTAGTATTCTGTGTGTCAGACCCTACCCACAGATATTTTTTCACTGACTTTTTTTCCTAAAAAGAAATGCCATGAAATAGTGGGTTAATGGCCAACAATGTATTTTGTAGTTCAAACCACAGTTCATCACGGTTAACATCATATGCCGGTAGCCAGTTTATAAAGCTATCAGCAAAAAAAAAAAAAAAAAAAAAAAAAAAAAAAAAAAAAAAAAAAAAAAATACCTGTCCAGTTTTCAATGTATCGAAGCGAATGCAACAGAGAAGGTGAATAATACTACTGGTACGACAGATACCCTTCGCCACACACCGTAAGGTTTCTTGTAGAGTGCAGATGTAGATGCAAAACCACAATTTACTGTAGGTAACAGACAAGGGCAAAATAATCGTAAAAGAAAAAGTAAAGGATCAGGTTGAAGATAGAGGAAATTAGAACTGATATTGAGAACTATTACTCTTTACCGTGAGAAATGTAATACCGGAGACGAATGTCTCTCTTTAAGCTGTCTCAGAATACAGCTAACTACAATGAAACTGAACTACATAGCAAACCACTATTTCGGCAGTTAACAGAAAAAATATGATCTCATCTATAATGCGATGATTTTCATACTACCAGTTGGTTATGCTGATGGATTAGACATAAGAAAACAGCGAATGGATTTCCTGTATGTGTAGCTCGACATTTTGCCATACGCCACATATTAACGGAACGTACTAACATCTACATATGAGATGGTAGTTGCACCACCAGCGCATATAATATCTGGGTGGAAACCAATACAATATGAAGCAGTTTCTAACTCACCCGTCATTTTCTACTTTGCAGGGCTTCAGGTGTATGTAACTGGAGGGAAAGATGCCCTGAAACAAAACATATATTAATAAAACACACAATGAAATAATACAATCAAGTTAACTAAGTTTACATCTAGGGGGTATAAAACATTAAATTCGGGTATCTTATTGACTAGCAGTAAATTATCTGATTTTCGCTTCAGTAAAGGTCTACATGCACGATCGTAGCGGAAACTCCTCCCATGAAATAGCACCTTGCGAAAAAATACGGCAATTACATAGGGAAAGACCTGTAGCGTAGAGGGCACAGATGTGTCGAACGCAATACATACATTACGTCCACGTGCTTCGAAACGCAAGGAACGTCTTCACTTTTTTAAACTTACCTGAATCCTCTTTCAAACAGGTGAGCACATACACACACACACACACACACACACACACACACACACACACACACACACACGTCTTAGTGACTACCAACTTCATCTGGACACACTCATACATGGAAATTCATTTTAATTACCTAGGCGACATGAACATCACTTCTCCCCTCATTTTGCTAAAATTCATGTTGAAAGACGCTGCATTACAAAACAACAAGTTCAAAGCACATAGGATCACGATGCCATCAAGCAACAAAACTACAAAACCAAAACTGATTTAGGGAATTTTTGCCAGAGGAAGATTCTGTTGCTCTTAAAATTCCAGACAAATATTAACATTTTATAACGTGGTGCTTGATGCATATCGTTCGCTGTAGTTCTCGTGAGTCGAAGGGGTCAACAGTAGTGAGTGCAAGTTGCCTTTCACACTTCCGACCTCAACACACGATTAACTCTACGAGCTATTCGAGCTTACAATAACACAGAATGACGATGGTAATGTAACCATTAACGCTGCTCAATGTAGATGCAGGTCAGATTTAATTACCAAAAATAAACTAAAAAAATTGTAAAAAAGAAATGAAACAATTAACCTCCTCGTTTAATCAAAAATGTTCCTAGTAATGACACCTGTTTTACACCGGAACGCCGACACAGCGAGTGCACAATTGTCATATAGAACCGACTGATAATTATTAAAAGGAAAAGGGTTACCTTATCAGCTATTTGTAGGGCAAAGAAATGATAATATTCGTTAAAATTAACCATAAATTTATTGAGCCTTAAAAATTAGTTCTCAGATCAAGGTAAATTACAGTTACGGTTCACTATGTTAAAGATAAAAATTAATGACCACGAAATTACAAAAACAATTACATTAATCAGCAGCGAGACAAAATTTTTGTCTATTTTGAAAGCACTGTATAAATGCTGAAGGCACCTGAAGCTACGCTGACGGCTGCCATTGAAACTGCAAATGAATTTTCAGAGTCTGTGCACCTCGCAAATGCGATAATACTGGGGAAGATCGACTCACGATCTCAGTACAAAAAATTTACTGTAAAAAGCAAACTCACATTGCGGAATAAACTCGGAAATTGTGAGCTGTACGGAGGAAAAGCAGCTCAAATGGTACCCGAAAAAAGCGGCAGGCTGGTCTGGGCAACTGTCGATATCTCCGTGACGTAACGTTGCCCCCGCCGCCCCAAACGGTGAACACCAATTGTGTCCTATCTATATTCCAATTCGCTCCTAAATGCCAACGGTTGGAGGGGAGGATTCACGAGTTTTGCCACCGTGACAATCGAAAATTTTTCAGCGAGTTTTAAAATGCGGGGGATGCATGCAGAATTTTCTCCACAGGTGCATGTTGTGTTTCCGTAAACTGACTAGAATTTGACACTGGACGGTCTCTCGTGCAACTCGTTTCCTACGCTGTGTACAATAAAATGGCGGTGGGTCATTATCTGCATATGCTTCTAAGAAAGTCTGTGAGCATTGCTGGCTATCCCCCAAGGACCACTCGTGTTTCGCACAGCACTGAAAAGGTGCTTTGCGATACTCCGGCCTGGGAGCACCGTTACCTACGGCGTTCTTCCCACGCGACTCTACCGTTCTTGGGGGGGAATTTGGGGAAATTTTCCGAAAATTCGCTCCTCAACCACCCATCATCTAAAGCTTGCAGCTGGCCTTTCTCACCACATTCCAGCAATGGGGAATATAGCAAGTTCATACTCCAGACTTCACAAGCCCTGTATCTCCACCCAGAAAATTTAGGATAATACAATGGCAATGAATTTATTTATCGTCGCTTAACGACAGGCGATCAACAAGTCACCTCATTTTTAAAGACACAATGGCGAATTTTCGAATTTCAGAAAATTCCTTCACTTCGCACAGCAATTAAATTTTACTTCTAAATAATTATAATGCTACAAAAATCTACTTTCTTTGGTACCAAAGTCTAATGATAGCGAGTTCTTGTGCCTGGGAACACCATGCCTACAGTTTCTAGGACATCTGTGGTGTTTCTCATAGCAGCAGTGCAGTAAAACAATGAATCGAAGAAGCTCAAAAGTTCTACCATGCCTTCAAGAACTAGTTTAGCGTGCATGTGAATGATTCACACAAGAACTGATCAGCTTTAATTCCAGTCTCGAAACTTCAAACGCAGAAGATAGCAGAAAGATAAGAGTGTGAGGTGTTCCCAACCTGGCGTGAATTGACAAATATGCTCTATTTGCTGCTTCTGTTTCTTTAAGGTGTCTCATCATCGTAGGAGGAATAAAACGAGTTTGTTTGACTACACAAACATTCCACGATGTTTGAGGCCTGTTGCATATAGCGATAAGCTTCTTGTTCCATCCACTATAAGACAGATCACGCCCTGTGCAGAATTACGTGACGACAATATCGAAGTTGTGCAAGTGCACGTATCACGCGAAACCTCAATTTCCAAATTCACACGAATTAAATAACGTTACATGAGATATTAGTTTAACAATACCAAACGCAGAAACAGTAACAAAAAGACTGCATGAGTGAAATTTGCTGGATAGAAACTGCAAGATACCTAAGCAAAGGGAGCACTACCGCACTTTGTTTCAGCACTTTATGCTTAAAGACGGATTATACTTCTGGTGTAGTATTGGGTGGCCGAATTGACCAACATGACGAGTTCGTGGCTGGTCATGAAAATATGACTTCTGCAATTACATCTCCAGTCTATAAACAACTGTCAAGCGTATGGCAGAGGGTACTTCCTGTTGTACAATGCAGTGGAGTGCGGGAAGAATGACTGCTAAACTACATCTGTACGTGCTGCAATTTGTCTAATCTTGTCTTTGCCGTCACTACGAGAGCGGTAAGTTGGGGGTTGTAGCATACTCCTCGATTTCTCACATAATACTGATTCTTGAAACCCTGTAAGCAGGCTTCGATGGGATACAAGAGGAGAACCACACCGGAAATGACCGCGGAGAAGCCCTTGGACGCGCCAGGTACATATAGTCTGCGGCCGCGAGCTCGGCTCCGGTTCACCACGGGCAATGGAGGGTGAAGCTCTGACAATACCAGCCTTATGCTCACGATTCGATCGCTGCGCCATCTGTAAGGGCTTAACGTTTCATCTGCGCATGCGCACTTAAGTGGCTAATTTTGTATCCGGTGAGCTTATTTTAACCCTTTCAAAAACAATTTCTTTCAGGTGGAAGACAATGAATTGTTATTTTAATTAATGTTGCAGTGTAAAAAAAAGGATTTCCCACCGTTTTGTTTTCCAACTTGGGAAGGGGTGGGACATACAGAGTTTGTCAAAAGTACCCCCGGGGATTCAGAAGATGACTGCACAAAAACTACACGACATACAGAGATCACAGCACCTCTTGAAGTTTGTAATTCACGTTACAGGTGCTCAATGTCGGCGTAGCTTGTGATGCGGCAGACGTCAATACGTACGTGCGTTTCATTGACACGAATTGTTCAGGAAGACGAGACAGCAGCTCACTATGCAAATCTATTGATTGCGTTGGCTATCTGCAGGCGCTGACTAATTCCATGCGACAATACAGAACGGGTGATTTGTCTCCATGTTCTGATACGCCTGCCTTATTGCAACTACGCCACGGTTCGTGTTACCAATCGAAACTTGGATAGATTCTCCGTCCACTGACGTATCATTCTTCTCTATGTCTCGCTGTTTTAGCGGAGTCATTTCATGAAATGCTGATAATCTATCGTGGGACACATACGTACCACTGGTAGTGAAAGGGTTACAGCATGTTTCCATAAGAAAGGCGGCTACACTTTTTACTAGTGCTTTTGGCATTATCAGAAAAAAATGCAGGTTAACCATGTAAAGAGTGCATATGGGAAACCACGTCGCAAAAAAGAGGACAAGGCGAGTGTATCAGTAGAGCTGCCATCCCGGCCTGTGGGCTTGGGTTGAGGTGGTGCCGTTGTAGTGCATCCCGCCGTCCCGTCCGCGCCACGTGTCAAGCTGCAGTAAATGTCTCTGCAAAGCAGTGCAGACATTTTGGTTTCCACGCCGCTGTGCCACACCTTTAGGCAATTTTTGGTTATATCAACTACCGTCAAATGGCAAAGGCTGCAAGGCCAACTTCAGTGTGACAGATTTTTAACTACATGAAATAAAATCGTCATAACTTCTGAACGGTTTGCGTTAGGACGTTCAAACTGGACGGTTGGCCGCGGGGATTGATGGGAATTAGTATGCGTAGCATGGTTGAGCGACGAAGCCCACTTTCATTTGGACGGGTTCGTCAATTAGCAAAATTGGCGCATTCGGAGTACTGAGAATCCACATTTCGCGATCGAGAAGTTTTTTCATCCTCAACGGGTGAATTCGTGGTGTGCAATGTCCAGTCACGGAATAATTGGTGCGATATTGCTTCATGGCACGGTGACTACCGAACAGTACGTGAAGGTTTTGCAGGATGATTTCATCCCCATTATCCAAAGTGACCCTGATTTCAACAAGATATGGTTCGTGCAAGACGGGGCTCGACCCCCATTGAAGCAAGGGAGTGTTTGATGACCTATAGGAGCACTTTGGGGACCGCATTCTGGCTCTGGGTTACGCACAGGCCACTGTTATTGGCCTCGATTAGTCGCTATATTCTCCGAATGTGAACATACGTGACTTATTTTTGTGGGGCTGTATTAACGACAAGATGTACAGCAAAAACCCCAAAACCATTGCGGAGCACAAAACAGCAATTCAGGAGGTCATCGGCAGCATCGATGTTCCGACACTTCAGCTGGTCACGCAAAATTTTGCTATTCGTCTGTGCCAGATCATCGCCAATGACGGCACGCATATCGAACATGTCATAACATAAATACGAATGTCTGTAATGACGTTTATGTGTTGAATAAAGTATGTGCACGCCATAGTTTGTCACTAATTTACGTTTTTTCCATATAGTTCAATAACTGTCGCCCTGTATCAGCACTAAACAAATGGTTCAGATGTCTCTAAGCACTATGGGACTTAACATCTGGGGTAATCAGTCCCCTAGACTTAGAACTACTTAAACCTAACTAACCTAAGGACATTCCACAAATCCATGCCCGAGGCAGGATTCGGACCTGCGACCGTAGCAGCAGCGCGGTTCCGGACAGAAGCGCCTAGAAACGCTCGCCCACAGCGGCCGGCCAGCCCTGAACTCAGCGCTTGTAATCTTTGATTGAAAAACAGTTAAAGTAGAGCAGCAGTTTAGCGCTGAATTTGCACTGCGCGACACAATTAAAGGGCCACTTCTCTGAAATCCTGTAATTATCTCCCATAGCGACGCAGAAGTTTGAAATATGGCTCAAAGGTACATACAGCTCTCCCCTGTAATGATGCCTTGCGACGTCAGCCTAGGTCACGGCGACGCTTAAGTTAGCAAGCTATCGACACACGCGAAAAAATAATCAGAGCTCCGAAGTTCACATGAGGTGTAAGATGGGTTAATGATGCCATATTGGTATCTAGTTTCAATACAGTTCTGTCCAATCCCATCGTGAACGTGTCTACCGCTGAGAAGATAGTTATACTCCCTCTTACCCACAGTTCACCCTTCGTTTTCACGCCTCTTCGATGGAGGTCAGAAGCGCGAAGCCCAGTCCTGGAATTACACCACTCTGTTATGACTGACTGAGGAAAGCATTTCAGACGCTCCGCCACTCACAATCAACATGACAAGGCCTCAGAAGGTGGCACAAAAGGCATCAATGAAACTACCGCTTTACGTGGAGGCGGGTTTCGTACCCACACAATTCATGGTCGAAAATGACAGCTCGCACTGCGATAAGCTACGGGATGACGTTCTTCACAACGTTCGACACCGCTGACACCCGCCGGACGATTAAACCCAACTCTGACGACAATCTGGGGCTACGGCCCCAATGAACATTATCTAACACCTTTGGAGTGTAGCGCGACTGCAGTTTTTGCCCTGGCATACAAGGAAGAACCACTAGGGACCGTTCAAAACCATTCGTCGAAATTTGAACGTGACCCGAAACAGTGAAGGGTTTTTACGCTTTTTCAGCCCTCCTGTTTCGTGTCCTCCTACGGCATGTTCATGGGAAGGTGCAACATTGAACACATTCATAAGTATAACAGCAAATGGTCCCTCTATGACTCCGTTCAGCAACACCATCGGCGCCACCCGTGCATATTCGTTGAGCACTTCACAGATGTACCTGTACACAGACTTTGACACCCATTCAACTAGGTGGAACTCCGCTGCTGCTCTGGCGCCTGAAAGCAGGCAACCTCTTTGGCACCTCGTAGATTCCGCACGCCACCATTCAGGCGCTACAGCAGCAAGTGTGCCATTCAGCTAAATGAGTATCGAAGGTACAGTTATCAGTTATAATATGCTCAGCAGAATAGTGCACGTGGCACGGAGGGTGTTGATGCCAAACCGGAGGGGGGGGGGGGGGGAGGGGGGACCATTGGCCGCCGTTTTATTCATGCACTTGTCGAAGTTGCCATCCCCACCCCCCACCCAACCCCACCCTCCCACCGTGATCACGGCGCGACACGAGAGCTGAAAATGCATACACATTTGCTGCGTCAGATCATGTTTGGTCAAATGGCTTTGAACAGACCCTAGTGGTTTCACCACGTATAACAGGGCAAAAATTCTGTTCCCACTACATTGCGTAGGGGCCACATCACGTTCATTGCGGTTGCAGCTCCACAGTGTCCTTAGAGAAAGGATCAAACATTCGGGAGGGGGTGGGACGGAGTGTCAGTAGTGTCAAAGATTGTCAAGAACGTCTTCCTTTTAAGTTTTCAACTGGGAAATGTGTGGAAATCAACGCCACAAGTAAAGGAAACTTTAGTCAAAAATGTTCAAATGTGTGTGAAATCTTATGGGACTTAACAGCTAAGGTCATCAGTCCCTAAGCTTACACACTACTTAACCTAAATTATCCTAAGGACAAACACACACACCCATGCCCGAGGGAGGACTCGAACCTCAGGCGGGACCAGCCGCACAGTCCATGACTGCAGCGCCTTAGACCGCTCGGCTAATCCTGCAAGGCAAAACTTTAGTCATGCATTGAAATACAGGGTTATTACAAATGATTGAAGCGATTTCACAGCTCTACAATAACTTTATTATTTGAGATATTTTCACAATGCTTTGCACACACATACAAAAACTCAAAAAGTTTTTTTAGCCATTCACAAATGTTCGATATGTGTCCCTTTAGTGATTTAGCAGACATCAAGCCGATGATCAGGTTCCTCCCACACTCGGCGCAGCATGTCCCCATCAATGAGTTCGAAAGCATCGTTGATGCGAGCTCGCAGTTCTGGCACGTTTCTTGGTAGAGGAGGTTTAAACACTGAACCTTTCACATAACACCACAGAAAAAAATCGCATGGGGTTAAGTCGGGAGAGCGTGGAGGCCATGACATGAATTGCTGATCATGATCTCCACCACGACCGATCCATCGGTTTTCCAATCTCCTGTTTAAGAAATGCCGAACATCATGATGGAAGTGCGGTGGAGCACCATCCTGTTGAAAGATGAAGTCGGCGCTGTCGGTCTCCAGTTGTGGCATGAGCCAATTTTCCAGCATGTCCAGATACACGTGTCCTGTAACGTTTTTTTCGCAGAAGAAAAAAGGGGCCGTAAACTTTAAACCGTGAGATTGCAAAAAACACGTTAACTTTTGGTGAATTGCGAATTTGCTGCACGAATGCATGAGGATTCTCCACCGCCCAGATTCGCACATTGTGTCTGTTCACTTCACCATTAAGAAAAAATGTTGCTTCATCACTGAAAACAAGTTTCGCACTGAACGCATCCTCTTCCATGAGCTGTTGCAACCGCGCCGAAAATTCAAAGCGTTTGACTTTGTCATCGGGTGTCAGGGCTTGTAGCAATTGTAAACGGTAAGGCTACTGCTTTAGCATTTTCCGTAAGATTTTCCAAACCGTCGGCTGTGGTACGTTTAGCTCCCTGCTTGCTTTATTCGTCGACTTCCGCGGGCTACGCGTGAAACTTGCCCGCACGGGTTCAACCGTTTTTTCGCTCACTGCAGGCCGACCCGTTGATTTCCCCTTACAGAGACATCCAGAAGCTTTAAACTGCGCATACCATCGCCGAATGGAGTTAGCAGTTGGTGGATCTTTGTTGAACTTCGTCCTGAAGTGTCGTTGCACTGTTATGACTGACTGATGTGAGTGCATTTCCAGCACGACATACGCTTTCTCGGCTCCTGACGCCATTTTGTCTCACTGCGCTCTCGAGCGCTCTGGCGGCAGAAACCTGAAGTGCGGCTTCAGCCGAACAAAACTTTGAGTTTTTCTACGTATCTGTAGTGTGTCGTAACCATGTGTCAATGAATGGAGCTACAGTGAATTTATGAAATCACTTCAATCATTTGTAATAGCCCTGTACACACTGGTGTGCATCCCGCGTCACTGCCAAGTATCATACAAGTAGCTCGATGAAACTTGGACGGTAACAGAAAGACTGCTAAGTATCATATAGCCGCGCGGGGTAGCCGCGCGGTCTGAGTCGCCTTGTGACGCTCCGCACAACTTCGCCCCCCCTCCCCCCTCCCTCCCCCCCTAAGTAGCGTGTAAGTTTTGGGACCGATGACCTCACCAGTTTGGTCCAATAAGTTCTAACCACAATTTTCCAAAGAAGTATCATACAGAAGGTAACTGAATGGAATTACCAATAAAACGATCATGTTCAACAATGTTTCTGGATGCGTTAAGTGTTCTCACTTCTCGTCATATGAAGGTACGTCCAGTATTGCCGAACATGATCGTACTCGTCGTCCAGGTGTTACAGTGCGGCGAGGCATGACGTGAAATCGACGAACTGACCTCCAAATCTTTGATCACGGTTTACTCACCGGTCAACGCTATTGTGATACTGCACTCCTTTCCCTTGCGCGTCTTTTCTGGTGTGCATTAAGGCCTGACTTCCTTTTCATTTTCCCGAAATGTAAGCCCAGACGCGCGGGATTAGCCGAGAGGTCTGAGGCGCTGCAGTCGCGGACTGTGCGGCTGGTTCCGGCGGAGGTTCGAGTCCTCCCTGGGGCATGGGTGTGTGTGTTTGTCCTTAGGATAATTTAGGTTAAGTAGTGTGTAAGCTTAGGGTCTGATGACCTTAGCAGTTAAGTCCCATAAGATTACACACTTTTTTTCTTTTTTAAGCCCACGATGACTTGCTAGGAAGGGCAACAAAACGGGTCGTAGGTGCATTCACGTTCTAAGGCCTCCCATTTTTTTTCTAATTAACTACTCACCCGAAATCAAATGGTTCAAATGGCTCTGAGCACTATGGGACTCAACTGCTGAGGTCATTAGTCCCCTAGAACTTAGAACTAGTTAAACCCAACTAACCTAAGGACATCACAAACATCCATGCCCGAGGCAGGATTCGAACCTGCGACCGTAGCGGTCTTGCGGTTCCAGACTGCAGCGCCTTTAACCGCACGGCCACTTCGGCCGGCAATCACCCGAAATCGATGAAACTGGCGTTACTTCTCGACGTAATCGCCCTACAGACGTACACATTTTTCACAACGCTGACGCCATGATTCCATGGCAGCGGCGAAGGCTTCTTAAGGAGTCTGTTTTGACCACTGGAAAATCGCTGAGGCAATAGCAGCACGGCTGGTGAATGTGCGGCCACGGAGAGTGTCTTTCATTGTTGGAGAAAGCCAAAAGTCACTAGGAGCCAGGTCAGGTGAGTAGGGAGCATGAGGAATCACTTCAAAGTTGTTATCACGAAGAAACTGTTGCGTAACGTTAGCTCGATGTGCGGGTGCGTTGTCTCGGTGAAACAGCACACGCGCAGCCCTTCCCGGACGTTTTTGTTGCAGTGCAGGAAGGAATTTGTTCTACAAAACATTTTCGTAGGATGCACCTGTTACCGTAGTGCCCTTTGGAACGCAATGGGTGAGGATTACGCCCTCGCTGTCCCAGAAAATGGACACAATCATTTTTTCAGCACTGGCAGTTACCCGAAATTTTTTTGGTGGCGGTGAATCTGTGTGCTTCCATTGAGCTGACTGGCGCTTTGTTTCTGGATTGAAAAATGCCATCCACGTCTCCTCCATTGTCACAACCGACGAAAAGAAAGTCCCATTCGTGCTGTCGTTGTGCGTCAACATTGCTCGGCAACATGCCACACGGGCAGCCGTGTGGTCGTCTGTCAGCATTCGTGGCACCCACCTGGATGACACTTTTCGCATTTTCAGGTCGTCATGCAGGAATGTGTGCACAGAACCCACAGAAATGCCAACTCTGGAGGCGATCTGTTCAACAGTCATTCGGCGATCCCCCAAAACAATTCTCTCCACCTTCTCGATCGTGTCGTCGGACCAGCTTGTGCGAGCCCGAGGTTGTTTCGGTTTGTTGTCACACGATGTTCTGCCTTCATTAAACTGTCGCACCCACGAACGCACTTTTGACACATCCATAACTCCATCACCACGTGTCTCCTTCAACTGTCGATGAATTTCAATTGGTTTCACACCACGCAAATTCAGAAAACGAATGATTGCACGCTGTTCAAGTAAGGAAAACGTCGCCATTTTAAGTATTTAAAACAGTTCTCATTCTCGCCGCTGGCAGTACAATTCCATCTGCCGTATGGTGCTGCCATCTCTGGGACGTATTGACAATGAACGCGGCCTCATTTTAAAACAATGCGCATGTTTCTATCTCTTTCCAGTCTGGATTAAAACAATCGGAGGCCTTAGAACTTGAATGCACCTCGTATCTTCGACGTACTGCTGTACTGTAAAGGTGCCGCGAATGACAACCAAAGAGGTGCTGCTATGAAGAAAATGGCTCCCCGGACCGTCATTCCTCATTGTCCCACCGTATAGCGGGCAACAGTCACGTTGACATCCTACCGCTGTCCGGGGCGCCTTCAGACACGTCTTCTCTGGTCACTGGGGCTCAGTTAGAAGGGAGACTCATCACTGAAGACAATTCTACTCCAGCAAATTAGGTTCTAGGCCGAAGACATGTCTGGAGACACCACTAATAGCTGTAAGATACCAGCCTGACTGTCGCCCACCAGGAGTGATGGTCTAGGGTTCCATTTATTTTCATAGGAGGACCCCTTTGGTTGTCATCCGTAGCACCCTTACAGAAAAGCGATACATCGGCGATGTTCTACACCCCATTTTGTTGCCCTTCACGATAAGCAACCTGGACTTACATTTCAGCAAAATAATGCCCACCCGCACAAGGCAAGAGTTTCTTCTGCTTGTCTTCGTGCTACCCAAACCCTATCTTGGTCGGCAAGATCGCCAGATCTCTCCCCAATTGAGAACATTTGGAGAATTATGGGCAGGACCCGCCAACCATCTCGGAATTTTGACGATCTAGCGCTCCAATTGAACAGAACTTGACACGATATCCCTCAGGACATCCATCAACTCTATTAGTCCATGCCAAACTGAATAAATGTTTGCATAATGGCTAGAAGTGGACCAACGCGTTATTGACTTGCTCAATTTGTGAAGCGATTTCTCTTGAATAAATCATCCACTTTTTCTGAAATTGTAATCATTCGTTTGTCTGTTCATGTACATCATATCTGCCGATTTCCGTCCCATTGGTATAATTCCTTCGTGGTGCGTCGATACTTTTTTTGTCTTAGAGTGTATAATGTGCAGACATCTTAACTCTTTAATAACTAAACTCTATCCAACATCCAATGATGTATTAGTAATCTTACATCAGATGTGCCCATACTCTGACAACCTGCTGTGCACATGATATCTACCAACAACAGTCGGAGTTCAGACGGAAAGGAGGAGCGATGGTGTAAAACAGTGACATCATTTGTTACAGAAGCACCTTCCTGCCTTATTATTAACGAATGGATCTTCAGTAAACCAAAGCCACTAGATGAATTTAGAGACTTATTCAGAAATGTTATGTTTGCTGGAATACAAGAACATGTACTACATTTGTAATCTATTACTGAAGGAACGAGGTGGACCTTGTAGCACATACAGTGATGCAGAGAATGATACCGTTTGCGTCAAGAGCGCTTAGCAGACTCTGCACCAGTTGGGAAGCCGGGCGAGAGGAAATGTTTAACGAGCAGAGTTTTATAAAAAAGAATGCGAAACTAATTAGGTAAAAATAATCATACACTGACAATTTTAAATTGTTAAAACTCACTATCTAGTACCTTTTTCCACGTTTGCTCACTTTCACATTCATATCCAAGAACACGACAGTGATCTTGTGAAAAAATCAAAATTTATAAAATATTGAAGGTACGTCTGCAGTAAATATTTACACACTATCGTACTCACTTGCAATAACTTTGTAAATAAGGCGCAAAAAGGGGAAGAATGACACATTCCATCATAAAATCTTATCATCAAAGGCTACTAAGCCGATTAGACTCTTAAAAAAAATCTAACATTTCCTTTCTTTGATACTTGAAGTACATTTGTTTGTCCTGTTTCAGTTTTGTGTATTTGTTAACTTCATGGTTTTATTATTAAAGAACAGATAAAAGTTAAGCATTTTTTAACTTGGAATTATAAAGAATAAGTTTCATAGTTAGCGAATACTTATTGATGTAGTTAAATGTGCGTCTAGGACTGTATACGCAGATGAGACAGAAGGACTGGAGAAATTGTTTGTTCATTGTTTTGGAAACCATATCTCCTGTTGGCTGGTTTCGGCGCCCTTGATAGCAAATGAAAAAGTATATCAACGCACTCGGGTCGTTATCTCAGCTAACACCCTGCGAGACGTACGAACAACAAATCCCCACTGAATAATCCCACATACGGACGCCGCAGGAGAACTAATCCAACACTGCATTATTAGTCTGTAAAGCAACAAGTCAGCAAACATGAATTTGAAAACTCTTATTATTATCTTTAAGAGTCACTATTCCTTCTTTTTGAAAAGAAAAAAGTGCTTTCATCACTCATTCAGCAGTTTAAGATCTTAAAATCAAAAGTTTGGGTACGAAATCATTCGTATCTGGAATGTCAGGTTAATATTCAGACTCAAAAAAAACAGCAATGTGTGCATTTTTTTAAAATATCTGGTTGTTCATACTATGGGCCTTCAGCTCTCAGCTACTGATAACAACTCATGTCGCCGCAACTGCTACAGCATTCATATTTATACCGTTGTCACAGACGCATTAAATAAAAAACAGTGTAAGTTAAATACCGGGTTTACTGTTATTCTGTTATTATTAATGCAAGGATTATCTTTACAATGCGTTCTGTCACGACTTTTTAATGTTACGGTATTTTTTCCTACATATACACAAATCAAAGAAAGTTTTGCAACACCTCGGTTCCGAGAGTTCCGGAAACCGTACAGAAAATTGGAATAGAGATCAACATAAACATCATTTCCGCCCTTTTTATTGCTCATGAAAACCACACATTGCATGTTGTATCATCATACAGCGAGACCTTCAGAAGTGGTGGTCCACATTTCTGTATACGCCGGTACCTTTAATACCGGGTAGCACGTCCTCTCGCATTGATGCATGCCTGTATTCGTCGTAGCATACTATCCACAAGTTCATCAAGGCACTGTTGGTCCAGATTGTCCCACTCCTCAAAGGTGATTCGGCGTGGATCCCTCAGAGTGGTTGATGGGTCACGTCGTCCATAAACAGCCCTTTTCAATGTATCCCAGGCATGTTCGATTGGGTTCGTGTCTGGAGGACATGCTGGCCACTCTAGTCGAGCGATTTCGTTATCCTGAAGGAAGTCGTTCACAAGATGTGCACTATGGGGGAGCGAATCGTCGTCGATCAGGACGAATGCCTCGCCAATATTCTGCCAATATGGTTACACTATCGGTCGGAGGACGGCATTCACGTATCGTACAGCCGTTACACCGCCTTCCATGACCACCAGCGGCGTACGTCGGCCCAACATAATGCCACCCCAAAACAGCAGGGAACCTTCACCTCGCTGCACTCGCTGGACAGTGTGTCTAGGGTGTTCAGCCTGACCGAGTTGCTTCCAAACACGTCTCCGACGATTGTCTGGTTGAAGGTATATGCGACACTCATCGGTGAAGGGAACGTGGTGCCAATCCTGACCGGTCCAATCGGCCTGTTGTTGGGCCCATCTGTACCGCGATGCATGGCGTCGTGGTTGCAAAAATGGACCTCGCCATGGACGTCGGAAATTAAGTTGCGCCTCATGCAGCCTATTGCGCACAGTTTGAGTCGTAACACGACTGCGGCTGTACGAAAAGCATTATTCAACATGGTGGCGTTGCTGTCAGGGTTCCTCCGATCGATAATCCGCAGGTAGCGGTGATCCACTGCAGTAATAGTCCTTGGGCGGTCTGAGCGAGGCATGTCATCGACTGTTCCTGTCTCTCTGTATCTCCTCCATGTCCGAACATCATCATCTTGGTTCACTCCGAGACGCCTGGACATTTCCCTTGTTGGGAGCCCTTCCTGGTACAAAGTAACAATGCGGGCGCCATCGAACCGCGGTATTGACCGTCTGTTGAACTACAGACAACACGACCCGTGTACCTCCTTGATGGTGGAATGACGAACTGATCGGCTGTCGGACCACCTCCGACTAATAGGTGCTGCTGATGCATGGTTATTTACATCTCTGGGCAGGTTTAGTGACATCTCTGAACAGTCAAAGGGACTGTGTCTGTGATACAATATCCACAGTCAACGTCTATCTTCAGGAGTTCTGGGTACGGTGGTGATGCTAAGCTTTTTTTGATGTGTGTATTTCACAGTAATTCTACGCCGAAATCCCTATAAACTGTTTTCCTCATTTCTCTACCAAAAATGTATGAGAGATCGTTGGAGTACACAAGGAGTTGCTATTCGGAAAGCAGTTTCAAATTTATGCCCCAAAAAAGAAACACAGAAATCAGATCATATTCCCGAGGAGGCGTCTTAAATCGTAAACGCTGACAAAAATGAGATCTTACGACGTAAAAGACTGTTTAAAGTTGGAAAAACTGATTACACTGCTGGAAAAAAAGTATCACCCTCACCGTGTTCAGTGGCACCAGGGAATAATAGTGCATACTGAGGGGCTGTAGTGTTAGTGATTCATCTGTCACGGTTATCAGCGATCAGATGTTGCTCAGGGGGGCTGTCTGTGCACCCTCTGTTTTGACTCAGCAGGCCGAATTTAGAGATGAACAGTGCTCGGAACATTCATTCTAGAATACAGGTGCACCACGCCGATGAGAACTTATACTTGTTGAACAACTTCAGTCATTTGAACGGAGTCGTACTGTGGGCTGCTTTCAAAGTGGTCTGTGGAATAACCCCACGTATGTGGACCAATTCTGGACGCCCGCCTAGTACAGACGCACAACAAGATCGACGTATCGCGTGGGCAGCGGTGGCCGACCCAACATCCTCCAGGGACGAAATCCGGGTACATGTTGCACCTGCTGTGTTTCAGGGACCACTGAGAACCATCTGCTTGTAGCAGGATAAAGGTTGCCTCTGGTCAGGCTACTACTGACACCATGACACCGTCAAGCATTACTACTCCTGGTGTAGTGAAAGAGTGGAATGGCGCTCTGATGAGAGTAGGTTCTGTCTGTATGGAAGTGATTGATGTCAAGTGTATGGTGTAGACTTTTCCAGAGTGCATTTGCCCACGACACAGAGGTCCCATCCCAGGCTTCATGGTGTGGGGGGCCATGAGTTACAACTCGCGGTTACATTTGGCGTCTCTGCAAAGTAAAGTAGTCAGTACCTACTACAATGCACAGCCTGTTATCCCTGTGCTGTTCCCATTGCTCCGACAGAAAGATGATGTGTTTTTTTCAGCAGGACAATGCATGTCCACATACGGCTTCTGCGACACAACGTGCTCTTCGTAGTGTACAACTCCCTGGCCAACAAGATCACCAGATCTCTCGCCAGTTGAACACGTACGGGACATGATGATGCGGGAACTTACTCGTCCTCCGGGGCCTGCAAGAACCATTGCCGAATTGCAACAAAAGGTGCAAGATGCTTGGGACAATCTATCGCAGGATGTGATTCGCCACCTTTATGATCGTCTGCATGCGAGAATACAGGCCAGAGGTGAGTACAGTGTGAACTGAGGCGACTGTTTCCGCAAACTTCACTGTGTTTCATTTGGGCTGAGTTTATCACACACTAACACATTGATGAAGTACCTATCATATCAGTTCTTAAAAAAATTATCTTGTCCTTGAAGATGTTACACTTTTTCCGGCAGTGTAGTTTGGCAATGCACAGAGTAACTGCTTAAAAACGAGAATAGCTGCACTTAGCTTCTGCTACATTTTGTACGGCGTTCTATAAAAAAATTGATTTCTGTTTTATAGAATCACATTTCACGATCGCAGAGGTAAAGCGATATTCGATTCCTCTCAATCAGAGCAGATTCTACGATATCCTTCGAACACATTCAAACTGATGAAATTAATTTTTCTGTTGTAGTATCGTATAGCAGTTTATCGCTACAATCTAGCACGAAAGACGTGCCAACAGAACAATTTTTTTTCTTTGTATCGTATGCTGCATGACGCAAATCTCAATGACACTTATAAGGCAAAGCATAAAGATATGTGCTCGGTACAGAGTCTTTTGCTAGAGATGGTCTTCACGTGACAGTAATATGCAACAGTCAATCAGTAAAGTCCTCTGAGGAAAGATAAGGCGCACCGCGAGACGCTGCCAACTGGTGTTCAGGAAATGTACTTCAGAAACACACTAAACTGAACAGAAATATTTGGTTCTGTTTAACAGTTGATGTTATTAAGTTGTCCACAACTTAA
The DNA here is from genome assembly GCF_021461395.2 of Schistocerca americana. Taxonomy (NCBI): domain Eukaryota; kingdom Metazoa; phylum Arthropoda; class Insecta; order Orthoptera; family Acrididae; genus Schistocerca; species Schistocerca americana. Next base: position 760,959,781 of record NC_060130.1, on the reverse strand, counting down.
GGCTAATACAGTACACCGTTCGACAGATTTTCTAGAGTCGAACACAGCTCCCCTCCTCACTTCTAACAGCTCAGTTTTCGAAATCTAATTTATTCAAATCTTATTTTACCTTGTAAACAAAGATTTTTACACTTAGCGCTCGGAAACACAGTTAATTATACTAATAGTTAGTAACTTATTCGTCGACAGATCATTTTACAATTACGTGGGCTTCATCAGTCGAATACAACGAGAAACACAACATATACACTGAAGAGCCAAAGAAGTTGGTACACCTGCGTAATATCGTGTAGGGCCCCAGTGAGCACACATAAGTGCCGCAACACGACGTGGTGTGGACTCGAATAATGTCTGAAGTAGTGCTGGAGGAAACTGACACTATGAATCCAGGAGGGCTGTCCATAAATCAGTAAGAGTATGAGAGGGTGGAGATCTCTTCTGAACAGCACGTTGCAAGTCATCCCAGATACGCTCAATAATGTTCATCTCTGGGGAGTTTGGCGGCCAGTGGATGTGTTTAAACACAGAAGAGTGTTCCTGGAACCACTCTGTGGCAACTGCGGACGTGTGGAGTGTCGCATTATCTTGCTGGAATTGCCCAAATTCGCCGGAATGCACAATGGACATGAATGGATGTAGGTGATCAGATAGGATGCTTACGTACGTGTCACCTGTCAGAGTCGTATCTAGAAGCATCAGCGGTCCCATACCACTCCAACTGCACACGCCCCACAGCATTACAAAGCCTCCGCCAACTTGAATAGCCACTGCTGACATGCAGGGTCCAAGGATTCATGAGGTTGTCTCCATACCCGTACACGTCCATCCGCTCCACACAATCTGAAACTAGACTCGTCCGACCAGGCAACATGTCTCCAGTCACCGACAGTCCAATGACGGTGTTGATGGGCCCAGGTGAGGCGTAAAGCTTTGATACACGAGTGGGCCTTCGGCTGCGAAAGCCTATATCGATGACAATTCGTTGAATGGTTCGCACACTGACACTTGTTGATGGCCCAGCATTAAAATCTGCAATAATTTGCGGAAGGGTTGCACATCTGTCACTGAACGATTCTCTTAAGTCGTCGTTGGTCCCGCTCTTGTAGGATGTATTTCGGGTCCGAGATTTGATGTTTTACCAGATTCCTGATATTCATTGTACACTCGTGAAATGATCGTACGGAAAAATCCCTGCCTCATCGCTACCTCGGTGATGCTGTGTCCCATTGCCCGTGCGCTGAATATAACACCACGTCCAGATTCACTTAAATCTTGATAACCTGCCATTGTAGCAGCGCCGGCCGGGGTGGCCAAGCGGTTATAGGCGCCACAGTCTGGAACCGCGCGACCGCTACGGTCGCAGGTTCGAATCCTGCCTCGGGCATGGATGTGTGTGATGTCCTTAGGTTAGTTAGGTTTAAGTAGTTCTAAGTTCTAGGGGACTGATGACCTCAGAAGTTAAGTCCCATAGTGCTCAGAGACATTTGAACCATTGTAGCAGCAGCAACCGATCTAACAACTGCGCCAGACACTTACTGCCTAAATAGGCGTTGCAAGCCGCAGCACCGTATTCGGCATGTTTACATATCTCTGTATTTGAATACGCATGCCTATACCAGTTTCTTTGGAGCTTCAATATATATATGGATGTGTTTAATGACCGGTAGTCTACCTGACTTACAAGAGCACTGCATAGTGCAAAATTTCTGTCTAGTTACCTCAGATCTTTCAGACACTGCCAATTTCTTAATTTTTAGTCAGATGGGACAATCGCAATCGACACACAAAAGCACAAGAAGCAAGACTTCAGTAATGTAATAGTTAGAAACCACAAAGGTCAGAAAATAATGTTTACAAGAGTCTCATTTTACCTTGAAAATATCTAAAACGAAGAAAGAATTTGCTAATAATGCCTCTACCACTGTGTTCCTCAAACTATTCCGTCACACTCCTGACCTTTTGACATGTCACAGTGTCTTGTTGAAAAATGTCACTGCCGCCAGGAAACATGATCATCATGAAGGGGTGCAGGTGGACTGCAACGAGTGTACGATACTCCTTGGTCGCCACGGTGCCTTGAACGAACTAAAACAATGGATGCCCACGTGAATGTTTCCCCGCTGCCAGCTTGTCTCCGTCCCGCAGTACAGGTGTCAAGGAGCTGCTCCCACGGAAGACGATGGATTTGCGCCCTCCTTTCGACATCAAGAAGGAGGTATCGGGATCCATCAGACCATGCAACGCTCTGCCACTGCGCCAACCCCCAGTGCCGATGGTCACACACCCATTTCAGTCGTAGTTGCTGATGTTGTGACGTTAACATTGGCACATGTATGGGCCGTCGCCTGCGTAGGTCCATCGTTATGCGTTTCGGTGCACTGTGTGTTCACACACATGTATTCTGCCCCGCATTTAAGTCTGATCTTAGTTCCGTCATAGTTCGCCTCCTGTCCTGTTTTTACTGTCCGCTCAGCCTACGACGTCCGACATCTGCATGAGGGGTGGTCGCCCAACTCCACGACGTCTGGACGTGGTTTCACCTCGGTTTTGCCACGTGTTGAAGACACTCAACACAGCACTCCCAGAACACCCGAGAAGTCGTTAAGTTTGAGAAATGCTCATGCCGAGCCTCCGGGCCATCACAAGCTGCTCTCAGTCAAACACAGATATATTGCGCGCCTTCCCCATTCTACACACGGACAGCACGCTCATTGATACTACGTGCACCGTGCACATGTCTGACTAGCAGTCATTCCTTGCCGTGTGTCGCTGCTGTCGTATGGACAGGTTTATATCGATAGTATGTCGGTGGTCATAATTTTCTGGCTGATCAGCGTAAGTTACGGCAAAGTATTAATCACAGAAAACATGTAATGCTGGAAACACTCGCATGCTGACCAAACACGCTTCGACAAAGTTTGCATTCGCACACTTTACGTTACCAGCTCAGAAATGAACTAAAGAACAGTCGAGCAGTCGCCAGAAAGGCATAAAATATGTGGCATATGTACTAGCGATGGAAATAACTGACTGAAGTTTCCGATGAACACAGCTATAAAACTTTGACGTCACATCGAGTTGCTGCAGTATCTTCTTTAAGTCAGCACCTGAGTTTTGGAGCAACAAATGGCTCAAATGGCTCTAACCGCTATGGGACTTAACATCTGAGGTCATCAGTCTTCTAGACTTAGAACTACTTAAGCCAAACTAACCTAAGGCCATTACACACGTCCATGCCCGAGGCAGGATTCGAACCTGCGACCGTAGCAGCAGCGCGGTTCCAGAGTGAAGCGGCTAGAACCGCACGGCCACAGCGGCTGGCTTTGGAGCAACACACTGAAGGAATAGGAGCCATTGGCTTATGGCACCGGAGTCACATTCGCAAGTACACGAGTCCGAATTCTCATCCGGTCATCGAGATTTAGTATACTGTGGTATCTGTAGCTCGATTGAGGTGAATGGCGCGATCGTTTCTTCGAAAAAGTCGCAGCAGCCTCTTTGCCCATTCTTCTCTAATTAGACTTAATCATCGAAGGGACGTTCAACCCTAATGTTCCATTTTGTAGTGTGACTCACTAAAAGAAGAGGTTCTTTGATAGGACATATCCTGAATCATCATCAAAGCATCAATCCGTCAATAAGGGCATTGCGTGTGGGGGAGGAGGGGTGGTTGTAAAAATTGATGAGGGAGGCCCAGACTTGACTACAACAAGCAGGTTCAAATGGATGTAGGTTGGGGAACTTAGGCGGAACTGAGAGGGCTGCACAGGATAGACTAACATGGGGAGCTGCATGAAACCAGTCTTTGGAGAAGACCACAACAACATATCGGAAATAAGTTATCGTAACAAGAACCTAAACAGAGAGTCGTATGTTGCAGATATTCTTGAACGTCTGAACTCTGTAACTTTCGCGTTTTTGATAATTCGAGGGTGCGTCAAATGAAAACCTTAAATTTGTAATAACAAATTTAAATTTCGTCGTTATCTTGTAAGTTGGTAAGCGTACTACAAACAGCGTGCAGAATGGCTTGTAGGTGACAGCACAGTGCAGATGCGCACACACCGTCGCAGTATCAGTATAAAGATGGCTGCCCCACTTGCGACTTGCACCAGGGAAGAACAGCGTTCTGTTATTCGGTTTTTGCGTAGTGAAGGTGTGAAACCTATTGAAATTCGTCGACGAATGAAGGTTCACTACGGTGATGCCTGTTTTTTTTTTGTTTTTTTTTTTAATCTCATTTTGTTCGTTTTCGTTCGTTGAATTTGCTCAGGGCGGACGTCCTAAGACATCCGTCTAAGTTCGTTGTTGATCGATTAACTCAGTTTTTTTATTACAGAGGGCTGCTAACCCTCTGACCGAACACACTGAGCTACCATGCCGGCGTGTTCGTCACAGCAGCAAGCCTACGAATGGAGTAGGAAGTTCGCAAATGACGTGACTTCAGTGCAAGATGCTCCTCGTCCAGGTCAGGCACAACGAGTTGTGACTCCACAGAACATTGCAGCAGTTGAAGCCATAGTGAAGGAAAACCGCCGAGTGACACTGAATGACATTGCAGCATGTTTACAGATTAGTCATGGGTTAGCACACCACATTGTGCATGATGTGCTCCAGTTTCACAAAGTGTCTGCAAGATGGGTGCCACGGCAGCTGACTCCTGAAATGAGAAAACGACGTGTTGATGCTTGTGAAGAATTTCTTCGGCGCTTTGAACGAAAAGGTGATGGCTTCCTTGCAAGAATCGTTACTAGGGACGAAACCTGGGTTCACTTCCACCAACTGGAAACGAAGAGAGCGAGCAAGGAATGGCGCCATTCCTCATCACCAAAACCAAAGAAGTTTCGAACAGAACCATCAGCAGGGATGGTTATGCAGACTCTCTTTTAGAACTAAAAGGCGTCATTTTGGAGCATTACGTGCCTAGAAGGACCACTGTCATCAGTGCATCATACACAGATCTCCTAAAAAATCATCTGCGGCCTGCAATCAAATCAAAGCGACGTGGATTGCTGTCAGCAGGTGTCCTTTTGCAGCATGACAATGCAAGACCCCACACTGCCAGTACAACAGTTGGAACAATCACAGACCTGCATTTCGAGTGTCTTTCCCATCCACCATACTCACCAGACTTTGCCCCAAGTGATTTCCATATGTTTGGACCGCTCAAAGACGCAATGGGAGGAAAGAAGTTCCGTTTTGATGAAGAGGTACGCCACGCGGTGCATGAGCGGTTGCGCGGACTACCAAAAGAGTGATTTATACACTTTGTAAGCGCTGGAGGACTTGCATTGAGTGTGGGGGAGATTATATTGAAAAGTGATACGGGTTTGTACCACTTCTGCACAATAAATAATATTTAAAAAGATATTTAAGGTTTTCATTTGACTCACCCTCGTATCAGACTTCGTAGATGAAACCGTCATAAAGCTGACTCAGTATTCCTATTTTTATTTACTAACGTCTTACGGCTTCATATACCATACCATTGTTGCACAGAAGCATATCTTGAGGATAGTATGTGGCGTTTCCTCCAGAATAACTAGTAGAAGTCTTGTTAAACGACTCTGCATATTGGGAATAGCATCATAGTACATTATTCCCTTCTACATAAATTAAGACAGAAAATTTCGGACGATTTTAAGTTACACGTCGAAACTAAAACTTAAGCTTGGCGCCAGGTTTAAGTTGCTGGCTCATGTATCCACCACTAGGGCACTTCCTGGCGCAGTTAGCGCGCTCACCGGTTCATTACCCAGCCTGCATCGAGTCGAGATAGTGATAACATAGCAACAAAACCAGTATTCGTTTTCCGCTTCAACAGATGAAATTCAGCTTTAACTATTCGGTTCTTCAAACAAATCGCAAACAGTTGTGGCCCAATGACATAGCGCATTGTCATCCACGAAAATTCCATCGTTGTTTGGGAACATGAAGCTCATAAATAGCTGCATTTAGTCTGCAACTTAACCAGTCGATGATCGGTTCAGTTGGACCATGGGACCCACTTGATTCCATGTCAACACAGGTCACACCACTATGGAACCACCACCAGCTTGCCCAGTGCCTTGTTGACAACTTGTGTCCACGGCTTCATGGGATCTGAGCCAAACTAGATCTCTATCATCAACTCTTACCAACTGAAATCGGGACTCATTTGACCACGCCACGGCTTTCCAGTAGTCTATGGTCCATCCGATATGGTCACGAGCCAAGGGGACGCGGTGCAGGCTTTTTCGCACTGTAACGCCGAATTTCGCCGCACTGTCCTAGCGGATTCGTTCGTCATACGACCCACATTGATTTCTGCGGTTATTTCATGCAGCGCTGCTTGCCTCTCAGCACTGACAACTCTACGCAAACGCCGCTGCTCTCCTCTGTCATTGAGTGAAGGGCGTCGATTGCATTCCCTAACGATTTCCGATATGGAATGTTCGTTGCGTCTGGCTCCAACTACCATTTCGCGTTCAAGGGCTATTAATTCGCGTCGTGCGGACATAAACACATCGGAAAGCTTTTCACGTGAATCACCTCAGTAATGGCAGCTCCACCAGCGCACTGCTCTTCTCTACTTCCTGTACGCGATACTTTGCCACCTGTACATGTGTATATCGCTACATCGTTGTCCCGTGACCTTTGTAAATTGTCACCTAATTGTAAATCACGAAAAAAATACGGCACACCACGTACAGAAAAACAAATTATTATATTTTCAGAATAATTGGAGGATTTATTCAAGGGAAAGTGTCTCACACATATAGAAACTCAATAACGCGTTGATCCATCTCCGGCCCTAATGTAAGTAGTTTTTCGGCTGGGTATTGATTGATAGAGTTGTTGGTTGTTCTCCTGAGGGATGTTGTTGCTGTGGTCTTCAGTCCGAAGACTGGTTTGATGCAGCTCTCCATGCTACTCTATCCTGTGCAAGCTTCTTCATCTCCCAGTACCTACTACAACCTACATCCTTCTGAATCTGTTTAGTGTATTCATCTCTTGGTCTCCCTCTTCGATTTTTACCCTCCACGCTGCCCTCCAATACTAAATTGGTGATCCCTTGATGCCTCAGAATATGTCCTACCAACCGATCCCTTCTTCTGGTCAAGTTGTGCCACAAATTTCTCTTCTCCCCAATTCTATCCAATACCTCCTCATTAGTTGTGATTAACCCATCTAATCTTTAGCATTCTTCTGTAGCATCACATTTCGAAAGCTTCTATTCTCTTCTTGTCTAAAATGCTTATCGTCCGCATTTCACTTCCATACATGGCTCCACTCCACACAAATACACTCCTGGAAATTGAAATAAGAACACCGTGAATTCATTGTCCCAGGAAGGGGAAACTTTATTGACACATTCCTGGGGTCAGATACATCACATGATCACACTGACAGAACCACAGACACATAGACACAGGCAACAGAGCATGCACAATGTCGGCACTAGTACAGTGTATATCCACCTTTCGCAGCAATGCAGGCTGCTATTCTCCCATGGAGACGATCGTAGAGATGCTGGATGTAGTCCTGTGGAACGGCTTGCCATGCCATTTCCACCTGGCGCCTCAGTTGGACCAGCGTTCGTGCTGGACGTGCAGACCGCGTGAGACGACGCTTCATCCAGTCCCAAACATGCTCAATGGGGGACAGATCCGGAGATCTTGCTGGCCAGGGTAGTTGACTTACACCTTCTGGAGCACGTTGGGTGGCACGGGATACATGCGGACGTGCATTGTCCTGTTGGAACAGCAAGTTCCCTTGCCGGTCTAGGAATGGTAGAACGATGGGTTCGATGACGGTTTGGATGTACCGTGCACTATTCAGTGTCCCCTCGACGATCACCAGTGGTGTACGGCCAGTGTAGGAGATCGCTCCCCACACCATGATGCCGGGTGTTGGCCCTGTGTGCCTCGATCGTATGCAGTCCTGATTGTGGCGCTCACCTGCACGGCGCCAAACACGCATACGACCATCATTGGCACCAAGGCAGAAGCGACTCTCATCGCTGAAGACGACATGTCTCCATTCGTCCCTCCATTCACGCCTGTCGCGACACCACTGGAGGCGGGCTGCACGATGTTGGGGCGTGAGCGGAAGACGGCCTAACGGTGTGCGGGACCGTAGCCCAGCTTCATGGAGACGGTTGCGAATGGCCCTCGCCGATACCCCAGGAGCAACAGTGTTCCTAATTTGCTGGGAAGTGGCGGTGCGGTCCCCTACGGCACTGCGTAGAATCCTACGGTCTTGGCGTGCATCCGTGCGTCGTTGCGGTCCAGTCCCAGGTCGACGGGCACGTGCACCTTCCGCCGACCACTGGCGACAACATCGATGTACTGTGGAGACCTCACGCCCCACGTGTTGAGCAATTCGGCGGTACGTCCACCCGGCCTCCCGCATGCCCACTATACGCCTTCGCTCAAAGTCCGTCAACTGCACATATGGTTCACGTCCACGCTGTCGCGGCATGCTACCAGTGTTAAAGACTGCGATGGAGCTCCGTATGCCACGGCAAACTGGCTGACACTGACGGCGGCGGTGCACAAATGCTGCGCAGCTAGCGCCATTCGACGGCCAACACCGCGGTTCCTGGTGTGTCCGCTGTGCCGTGCGTGTGATCATTGCTTTTACAGCCCTCTCGCAGTGTCCGGAGCAAGTATGGTGGGTCTGACACACCGGTGTCAATGTGTTCTTTTTTCCATTTCCAGGAGTGTACTTTCAGAAACGACTTCCTGACAGTTAAATCTACACTCGATGCTAGCAAATTTCTCTTCTTCAGAAATGCTTTCCCTGCCATTGCCAGTCTACATTTTATATCCTCTCTTCTTCGACCATAATCAGTTATTTTGCTCCCTAAATAGCAAAACTCATTTACTACTTTTAAGCGCCTCATTTCCTAATCTAATTCCCTCAGCATCACCCGACTTAATTCGACTACATTCCATTATCCTCATTTTGCTTTTGTTGATGTTCATCTTATATGCTCCCTTTAAGACACTGTCCATTCCGTTCGGCTGCTCTGCTGTCTCTGACAGAATTACAATGTCTTCGGCGAGCCTCAAAGTTTTTATTTCTTCTCCATGGATTTTAATTCCTACTCAAAAAAATGGTTCAAATGGCTCTGAGCACTATGGGACTTAACTTCTGAAGTCTCAGCCCCCTAAAATTTAGAACTACTTAAACCTAACTAACCTAAGGACATCACACACATCCATGCCCGAGGCAGGATTCGAACCTGCGACCGTAGCGGCCACGCGGCTCCAGACTGTAGCGCCTAGAACAGCACGGCCACTCCGGCCGGCTAATTCCTACTCCGAATTTTTATTTTGTTTCCTTTACTGCTTGCTCAACATACACATTGAATAACATCGGGGATAGACTACAACCCTGTCTCACTCCCTTCCCAACCACTGCTTCCCTTTCATGCCCTCCGACTCTTATAACTGCCATCTGGTTTCTGTACAAATTGTAAATAGCCTTTCGCTCCCTGTATTTTACCCCTGCCACCTTCAGAATTTGAAAGAAGGATATTGTCCCAAATTCTGTCCAATTGGTGAGGTAGATCGCCAAACTCCCGAGCTGGATGGTGGGCTCTGCCTATAATGCTTGAAACGTTCTTAATTGGGGAGAGATTCGGCGACCTTTCTGGCCAAGGTAAATGGGAATGAGCGTTTGGCGCCATTGGCCGGGAGGCCCCTTACGTGAGCAGGTCCGACCGCCTTGGAGCAGGTCTTATTACATTCGACGTCACATTGGGCGACCTGCGCGCAGGATGGGGATGAAATGATGATGAAGACAACACAACACCCAGCCGGGAATCGAACCCGGACCCGTAGGACGACAATCCGTCACGCTGACCACTCAGCTATCGGGGCGGACATCTGGCCAAGGTAGGGTTTGGCAAGCACGAAGACAAGCAGTAGAAACTCTCACTGTGTGCGGGCGGGCATTATCTTGCTGAAATGTTAGACGTGGGTGGCTAGCCATGAACAGCAACAATACGGGGGGTAGAATACCGTCGACGTACCGCTGTGCTTTAAGAGTGCAGAGGATCGTAGCAAAAGGGGTACAGCTATGAAAAGAAATTGCATGCCAGACCATCACTCGTGGCTGTCTGACTGTATGGCAGGCGACAATCAGGTTGGTATTTGTCTTAAGAGTGTACACTGCGGTGACAAAAGTAATGGGATAGCTATATGCACATATACAGATGGCGGTAGTACAGCGTATACACGTATAAAACGGCAGTGCATTGGCGGAACTGTCATTTGTTCTCAGGCGACTCATGTGAAAAGGTTTCCGATGTTATTGTGGTCGCACGACGGGAAATAACAGACTTTGAACTACGCATCGGGCATTCCATTTCGGTAATCGTTGGGAATTCAATATTCCACGATCCACAGAGTTAAGAGTGTGCCGAGAATATCAAATTCCCGGCATTACCTCTCACCAAGGACAACGCAGTGGCTGACGGCCTTCACTTAACGATCGAGAGCAGAGGCGTTTGCGTAGACGTGTCTGTGGTAACACAAAAAACACTGCGTGAAGTAATCGCAGAAATCAATGTAGGACGTAGCACGAGCGTATCCGTTAGGGCAGTGTGTCGAAATTCGGCGTTAATGGGCTATGACACGTCAACAATCATTAGTAACTACACGATTCTTTTCGGTCAGGATGTCGTCGTTTCTCACGGATGATGGGGCGGTGCGTTACCCTATCTTGGGACGAAGATTAATCATTTGATCGAAAACCCAAAGTCCATCGAAACTTATTAGCACCCATTATTTTGTATCGAAGCAGAGGCCACCCTCGTATCTACAAATCCGCTCTTACTCACTCTTACAGCAATACTGAGTAAAATATTTACTTCAGCACGAGTAGAATAATCACGTTCTAGATTATCTGCGTTATGCGGGCAACAAGCAACAGATAGAAGCGGTTGCAGGTCAGTTCTGGAGACAAAGTGTACATCGCCTTACATGCCGATGCAACGCGTTTTTAAGATAGAGCCACTAGCCACTCGCTTAAAAAGAACGGTCATCTGTAATTAAATGAAATTTCTTCTGATTGTAAACGCAATGACTCTGTGGGAAGCATCATAATTCTGAGGGATATTGACGATTATCAATCCTCTACTTCTAGCCAGGACGCCATCCCCAATTTTCGTTTACGATTCTGGTGTTCAATCGGTCTTCCGCTAAATATTTGAAAGAGTGAACCATTTCCAACTGTAAAAAAAAGGATACCAACATTTATGGGCGTACACAGCATAATTTTCATTTCAAAACATTTAAAAAAATAAAACGTGTTGTAAAGTCGATATTACAGTTGTTCTATAAGCACTTTTAGCTAGTTAAACTTCGTTAAGACGAGCAGGAACGGGGTGTAACGAATAAAATGGTAAACGTTTGGAAATGAAAAACAGCTTCATCAAAGTAAATAATGTTTTAAGTTCAAAAACTAAACTTAAGACAGGACTACCATAATTGATGAATCAAGATCGACATGTATATGAATATACAACGTTTAGCGGTTGCGTCTATACGTGCGTAAAACAGGATGATTAATAATGAAATAATCGTAACATATAAACGTCCTCACACGAAGAGCTTTTATCTGTATGATTTACTTTCTGAAAAAACCATTTTGCCCATGCTATGCTTGTGATAATAATTTACACTAATTTAACGTTTACAGCAGTTTTATTCGATTCTGACCAAGAAAGCCTAAGTAGGAGCTTGTGCAACCAGTTGAACCCCCAGAATTTGCCTGCTGGGCGTCTCCGATCTAGAGCCCAAAACTCAATAACCCTGACAAAAACTATAAAAGAAATCAACTCAGACATCATCGTTTTGATTATCAATCCATCTAGATCTCAAAATTTTAGACTAGCTCAATTCAGCATCCATGAAAACTTTATAAATGGCAGTTCAATATAGTAGCACATCTGTCCTGAAACAGCATCGTTTTGGAATACCGTCGTAACCAATATTCCATGACAACTATACATAATAACTTCTGTGTAGATGCATAGGTAGCAGCAATGACGAAAGCAATGGTTTAAATTACCAGATCCATACTGCATAAGTACCGAGTCGGTAGTTATAGGCCCCACCACATCCGTAAGTACAGAAATGATGGATGGTTTCAGACGCACATGTCATCAAACCTGTACAAACGGATGGGAGGAGGAGGTTCGGCAACTCAACTCTCTGATTAAAATCAATGGATCCTAAACTAGCCCACGCAAGCCAAGTGGGACTCAGCGACAAACAACAACAGCAGAGTGATAACAAATGGCAAAATTAAAAAAAAATGCGCAAATTTAAGACAAGTGTAAACAAAAGCGCGTAACGCTGATAAAAAAAGAAGAGATACTAAATGCTTCTGTGAAACGCAGTACTTTCAAATGAAGCCATAAAAACTTAAATGGCACATGCAAAGCAGAAAGGTAGCATAATATTCAAAATGGTTCAAATGGCTTTGAACACTATCCGATTTAACTTCTGAGGTCATCAGGGGCCTAGAACTTAGAACTACTTAAACCTAACTAACCTAAGGACATCACACACATCCATGGCCGAGGCAGGATTCGAACCTGCGGCCGTAGCGTCGCTCGGTTGCAGACTGTAGCGCCTAGAACCGCACGGCCACTCCAGCCGGCAGCACAATATTCTTAAGTGATGCTTTAGACTAGCTTAAAATATTTTTAAACGAAAGTTTATGAAGAAAAGTACCATAAGTATACATACAGATGGAAATTAGATATACGTAAATAATACGCCAACGCCCAAATACAAAACAAGAGATGTGCGCTACTCCCAAGCGCTCTTAAACAGTTTATTTGCAAAACTACTGTAATACCTTGGATGAAAAACAAGCCAACAAAGTACCCTTGACAGTAGCGAACGCCGGCCGAAGTGGCCGTGCGGTTAAAGGCGCTGCAGTCTGGAACCGCAAGGCCGCTACGGTCGCAGGTTCGAATCCTGCCTCGGGCATGGCTGTTTGTGATGTCCTTAGGTTAGTTAGGTTTAACTAGTTCTAAGTTCTAGGGGACTAATGACCTTAGCAGTTGAGTCCCATAGTGCTCAGAGCCATTTGAACAGTAGCGAACATTTCCAAAAAACGTAAATGCTTTCCCGAACAACATAACACGTTCTGGAAAATAATCGCTAAACGCAGTAAGTCACCAGTTCGGAGGCTATGAAACGGGGTATATTCCCAAACAAGTTCTCGATGCATATATGGTCTAACGCCATCACAAGATCGGGTTAGATTTGTGACTAACTCCATTTTATTGAAGTCTGCAAAGAAACTGGCGCAGACCTCTGAATAAGGTTCCATTAATTTTTTTCATTGTTGCATTTAAATTGCCATTAAACCTGGCACTTACGTGTGTATTGCACTATATGTCTCTATCCAGAGATTCATGGTCAACGACCGGACCCTCAGGACCAGTGCACGTACTACACCCTCTTGTAACGAGAGTTACCTCAAAACTGGAGAAAAAATTCGCATGCAGCTTTCCCCATGCATCCAGCAGACCATTAACAGGAACCTTCTTCATGTAGCACAGCCAGAATTATTTAGCCTCAGTTAGCTATCTTTGCCTAGCTAATAACAGCACATGCCCAACAGCCCTAACTGGTAAGTTGCTGTGAGCTTTGAAATGACGTTCTAGACTGCCAGTGAATTATAGATTGACAGCATGGAACTGCATTAAGCACGTGTCAATACCACAAGTATTTTGGAGGCAGATGTGATTTTTTTGCAACTTTCCACACGGTTGGAAAAGTGTAAACTGGTGTGAAACTTCCTGGCAGATTAAAACTGTGTGCCCGACCGAGACTCGAACTCGGGACCTTTGCCTTTCGCGGGCAAGTGCTCTACCATCTGAGCTACCGAAGCAGGACTCACGCCCGGTCCTCACAGCTTTACTTCTGCCAGTATCTCGTCTCCTACCTTCCAAACTTTACAGAAGCTCTCCTGCGAACCTTGCAGAACTAGCACTCCTTAAAGAAAGGATACTGCGGAGACATGGCTTAGCCACAGCCTGGGGGATGTTTCCAGAATAAGATTTTCACTCTGCAGCGGAGTGTGCGCTGATATGAAACTTCCTGGCAGATGGTAGAGCACTTGCCCGCGAAAGGCAAAGGTCCCGAGTTCGAGTCTCGGTCGGGCACACAATTTTAATCTGCCAGGAAGTTTCATATCAGCGCACACTCCGCTGCAGAGTGAAAATCTCATTCTGGAAACATCCCCCAGGCTGTGGCTAAGCCATGTCTCCGCAGTATCCTTTCTTTCAGGAGTGCTAGTTCTGCAAGGTCCGCAGGAGAGCTTCTGTAAAGTTTGGAAGGTAGGAGACGAGATACTGGCAGAAGTAAAGCTGTGAGGACCGGGCGTGAGTCGTGCTTCGGTAGCTCAGATGGTAGAGCACTTGCCCGCGAAAGACAAAGGTCCCGAGTTCGAGTCTCGGTCGGGCACACAGTTTTAATCTGCCAGGAAGTTTCATATCAGCGCACACTCCGCTGCAGAGTGATAATCTCATTCTGGAAACTGGTGGTCACTGTCTTCTTATCTGTGTGTGAAACTAGCCGAGACGTAGACAGTTGCTTCTTCTGAACAAGCTGGATGGAACACTGAGAGTTCGGTACATTCAGTATGAAACCAGAATTTACACAACTGACAGTGAATCACGATACCCAGTGTCCGACTGCTTACACAGATAGTACAGCCGAATATCTACTGAATCTAATGGACGCAATGGACAGTCAAGTACGCAATTTTTTTACCGATCGCATACACTTAAGAGCTAGGATTCACATCTCTCATCAAGTCAACAAGACAGGCTAATGCAACCAGACCTTCCTCAAAAACACTGAACGACTGTGTGGCAGGCCAATCAAGAAACTGCACATCCGACACAGCAGTCACAGTTTGAGAAAACAGTTCCATGCATTTTTTTTTATGGATCCCTACTTTTATATCCATTCAATCTGTGTCCACATTAAATGTCTATTCGATTGCTTAGCGTCTTCACAATAGCATACGTATTTTCGAATTATATAATCTGCGCAATGGAGACCTGACTTCAGGAAAACAAACCTACCTGGTACCCTGTGCCTGGGTCTTGAGGACAAGCCCGCCCAAAACTGAATCTTATCAGTTATACTGCCTTTGCCATAATAGAGGGCAGACGATAATTACCATTTCTTACATTGTTTTCTTCCTCATTGGAAAGAGTGAGATAAGTCAAATCTTATTTGCTGGCAATAAGACCGCTATGAAGCCGTCACCGCTCTTTCCCGTCCCATGGGTTTCCAACACTTCTGAAAAAAATGTAGTGCTAGGGAGACGTGTGTGTACAACAGAAGGTTCCTCCAAACACTGATGCAGCTGGGAACCATTCTCAGAGGCAACGTCTACAGGTTTAAGCGAATTTCACGAACTGACTTCATTTTAACTACATTTCCCACATTTTAACGCTGCTAATTAAATACACTATCAAAGCCACCCAAGGAATTAACAACTGCCTGTCCGTAACACTATCTTTCTAGACTCGCTTCTTAATTTGACCTAACTCCTGCCATTCACTAAACGAGCTTTATTGTTGCAAATTTTTCATTGAAATTCGGGTGACTTAATTTTATTGTTCAGTCACACGCGTCTTTACACAATTTTAGCATTTTGGAGTACCTTTCTGCACTTGTCAATGATGGCTTAGGCATCAGGATAATCTTGGCGGCCCCATCATTATTATCCAGAGGACATATTTTTGTCTGTCACAACACAGCTTTGCCTATTAAACCGCTTAGTCATCGTATCCCAATTTACTAATGGTAACCATGAATGTGTGCCTATACGACAAGACTAAGCTGACAGAAAAAATCGCAAGTGCACGCACAATGTGGTTCATCGGTCACGGTACATTCGACGCCAGTCAAGAACACTTTTGCAACCTTTCCCTCAAGGTTTACCTTAAATTTTCATTCACTTGCCGTATGAAGTCGATATTGGTGCAAACCTTTTTCTGCGTCGTAGTCAGAAAGCTGCTTCTACGCCTCGTTTAAAAGCGAGTCGGTATTAATAACCAAAGGGATTTAAACTTCGTCAAATATTCACAATAATCAGTAGTAAACGGGAAGATTGTAAAAAAGCGAACGGGTTCTTCACGCATTCCAGCACACTTGAATGAGTGTTTATTACATCTTTAATGTGTTTTTTATGAGCTTCAATACGATTCATATCATTTATCATAAAGGTTTGCAATTTCTTTCTGAAACATATGCCCACATTTCACGTCAGTCATACCTATTTGATTTAAACCGTTCCTTAAATTTATAGGGCATCAGTGTGCCTGTCAGTAAGCCAAACCAAGTATTTTCAAAATCGCCGTACCATAAGAGTTAAGCATTTTTAGAAAAAGCTGTAGGATTCGCTCCTTTAACGATTCTATAGGTAAACGCTCAGCAGCCAAATTGGTCAAATAAGTTGTTTCAAGCCGCAGTGCACGAAGAAAGTCATGAAAGTTACACTCTACGTGAACTTTTCACACCAATACGCCCGCATTTAAAAAAGTATCATTAGCGGACTGGATAAACTCAAAATCCTTGTCTAACAATATTACTTTTGTTTTCGAAACAATGCTTTCGCTGCTCAACTTGAACAGTTCGAAACATAGATCAACATTCTCTTCTGTTTCCGCATTCAAGAAAGCAAACGAAACTAGCCTGCTTATATCATGTCCATCAAGTACAGCAAACACGCACAGCACATAATTGTAATCATCCAGCCTATACTTTCCGTCTACTTCCCCACATTCAGGATACTGACACTTACGGTGGCAGCTGAATCAGTTGAGTACTTTCAATCAAGTACAGTCAGTTTTTTGCGAGATCAACCATACATGTGCTTACACTAAAAAAAGGTCAGTAAACATCCTTAAAATTTGGCAGTTATGCTAGCAACTAAGAACTCAGCCATCTTCATAAGATAATCTTAAGTCAAAATAAACAGGACCTAAGCAGGGAAGGTCGTGTCGGATTGGCATCGGCTGATCGTCATATCCTACTCTGCCTCGCCCGCTCTGCTTGTAGCATGGGTGTGACATTGTGTGTTTGGCTCGTTTGAAGAAAAACACAGGGCAAGGACATAAGAATAGCATTCGTTGGTGTATCTATATACAGCGTGAGTTAAAATTCCTATCACAGGCTTCCAGAGGTTGCGGAGGGGACTTAGTAGCTGAAGTTTAGATAAGGAACCCACGTCAGGCAAAGTACCGTTTGGATATAAAATACGCCTGAAGATCGGATCACTTTCTAATCTCTAGCTTCACGGTACGCACACAACGGAGACAATGAGCTCTGGCTTGCGTGCTGTAGGAGCACATGGCATGGGCAATGATTCGAGTACTTGTTTCCGGGATCTCTTCTACGTGACAAAGAACGTTCCTTTATATGTTATAGAGAATGGGGAAGGAAAGAGAAGGGACGGGCGGGAATTTGTGATTCCCAACCGTACAAGACATTGTGATAATCCAATAGCGAAAGTTGAAAATTTGTGCCGGACCGGGGCTAGATTTATCGGTTCTCATTAGCAGTTGCCACAAATGCTTCGGCCATCCGGACACGGTCTTTGACCGACTCAAATTTCCAACTTACTGCACGTTGCAATGCAGAGTCCCTTGACACAAATCAGATATACAGGATGCATATTAATAAAACCGATAAACAGCAGGTACGGATTCCTGACTGGAAATGGAGGAAAAAAGGTCATTTGAACACGTATCAGGAAATGGACGGTATGCGTGTAACGACAACAAATCGTCCCGGAACACAATAGAGAGCTGCATCGCATCCACCTCACAACAGATGTTCAAACTGGCCTCCACGGGGTGCAGTGCACGCTTTCACACGTCGCATCATGGATTGCCGCACTTCTTCGCACGTCCCGCCCTCACTCCGAATAGCCACACAGGCATCGTGTTGATGAGTCTGCACGTGGTGGTGGTGGTTAGTGTTTAACGTCCCGTCGACAACGAGGTCATTAGAGACGGAGCGCAAGCTCGGGGTAGGGACGGATTGGGAAGGAAATCGGCCGTACCCTTTCAAAGGAACCATCCCGGCATTTGCCTGAAACGATTTAGGGAAATCACGCAAAACCTAAATCAGGAAGGCCGGAGACGGGATTGAATCGTCGTCCTCCCGAGTGCGAGTCCAGTGTGCTAACCACTGCGCCACCTCGCTCGGTAGTCTGCACGTCAGGAACTAGTTGAGCATACACAACGCTTTTCGGATGCCCCCAGAGGTATAAATCCAGTGGGTTTATGTCCGGTGATCTACACTACTGGCCACTAAAATTGCTACACCAAGATGAAATGCAGATGATACACGGGCATTCATTGGACAAATATATTATACTAGAACTGACACATGATTACTTTTTCACGCAATTTGGGCGCATACATCCTGAGAAATCAGTACCCAGAACAACCACCTCTGGCCGTAATGACGGCCTTGATACGCCTGGGCATTGAGTCAAACAGAGCTTGGATGGCGTGTACACGTACAGCTACCCATACAGCTTCAACACGATACCACAGTTCATCAAGAGCAGTGACTGGCGTATTGTGAAGAGCGGTTTGCTCGGCCACCATTGACAAGACGTTTTCAATTGGTGAGAAATTTGGAGAATGTGCTGGCCAGGGCAGCAGTCGAACATTTTTTGTATCCAGAAAGGCCCGTACAGGACCTGCAACATGCGGTCGTGCATTATCCTGCTGAAATGTAGGGTTTCGCAGGGTTCGAATGAAGAGTAGAGACACTGGTCGTAACACATCTGAAATGTAACGTCAACTGTTCAAAGTGCCGTCAATGCGAACAACAGGTGACCGAGACGTGTAACGAATGGCACCCCATACCATCACGCAGGGTAATACGCCAGTATGGCGATGACGAATACACGCTTCCAATGTGCGTTCACCGCCTTGTCGCCAAACACGGGTGCGACCATCATGATGCTGTAAACAGAACCTGGAATCATCCGAAAAAATGACGTTTTGCCATTCGTGCACCCAGGTTCGTCGTCGAGTACATCATCGCAGGCGCTCCTGTTTGTGAAACAAGTCAAGAGTAACCGCAGCCATGGTCTCCGAGCTGATAGTCCATGCTGCTGCAAATGTCGTCGAACTGTTCGTGCAGATGGTTGTTGTCTTGCAAAAGTGCACCTCTGTTGACTCAGGGATCGAGACGTGGCTGCATGATCCGTTACAGCCATGCCGATAAGATGCCTGTCATCTCGACTGCTAGTGATACGAGGCCGTTGGGATCCAGCGCGGCGTTCCGTATTACCCTCCTGAACCCACCGATTCCATATTCTGCTAACAGTCATTGTATCTCGACCAACGCGAGCAGCAAGTCGCGATACGATAAACCGCAATCGCGATAGGCTACAATCCGACCTTTATCAAAGTCGGAAACGTGATGGTACGCATTTCTCCTCCTTACACGAGGCATCACAACAACGATTCACCGATTCACCAGGCAACACCGGTGAACTGCTGTTTGTGTATGAGAAATCGGTTGGAAAGTTTCCTCATGTCAGAAAGTTGTAGGTGTCGCCACCGGCGCCAACCTTGTGTCAATGCCCTGAAAAGCTAATCATTTGCGTATCACAGCATCTTTTTCCTGTCAGTTAAATTTCGCGTCTGTAGCACATCATCTTCGTGGTGTAGCAATTGTAATGGCCAGTAGTATAGTAGGTCATCCTATTGGGCCTCCGTGTCCTACCGAACGTCCGGGGAAGATGTTGAGGTGTCGACGAACTGTAATGCGGAAGTGGGGTGGTGCTCCGTCATGCAAAAAAATGGTTCAAATGGCTCTGAGCACTATGGGACTCAACTGCTGAGGTCATAAGTGTGGTGTCACCGCCAGACACCACACTTGCTAGGTGGTAGCCTTTAAATCGGCCGCGGTCCATTAGTATACGTCGGACCCGCGTGTCGCCACTGTCAGTGATAGCAGACCGAGCGCCACCACACGGCACGTCTAGAGAGACTTACTAGCACTCGGCCCCAGTTGTACAGCCGACTTAGCCAGAGATGGATCACTGACAACTACGCTCTCATTTGCCGAGACGATAGTTAGCATAGCCTTCAGCTACGTCATTTGCTACGACCTAGCAAGGCGCCACAGCATTTGATATTATTTTATATCGTGGTTATAACATGTACCGTCAAGAGAGATGGTCTACAATTGTGGATTAAAGTTAAGTATTACATCAACTACGTACTTTATTTGCTACTATTAATTCCTTTAACTGTTCCAGACCTCATGACAATCTGCGTGAGCTTAACGCGTGCCTTTCGGCTTCCTCTCATTGTGACTTGGCTGTCTTGCCAAGTCACAACAATAAGACCCCTAGAACTTAGAACTACTTAAACCTAACTAACCTAAGGACAACACACACATCCAAGCCCGAGGCAGGATTCGAACCTGCGACCGTAGCGGTCGCGCGGTTCCAGACTGTAGCGCCAGAACCGCTCGGCCACCAGCGGCCGGCTCCGTCATGCAGAAACCACAAAACTTGTCGTATTGCTAAAGGCACATTCTCAAGCAGCCCAGGCAGAGTATTTCACAGGAAGTCCAGGTACGGTCCTCCGTCAAGGCGTTCTGGAATAAAAAGTGGTCCAAGTGTGTGGTCGTCAAAAGTCCCTGCCCACACACTGATGCTGAACCGATGCTGATGGGACGCCTCAACAACTCCCCTGGGATTGTCTGCAGTCCACCAATGACGATTATCCAGATTGATAATGCCAGTTCTAGTAAAGGTTTCTTCGTCGGTAAGGAAGACTTATGACAGAAATCCCGTAACTGTGCAATAACTACCGACAAAATTCTTCCCGTAGAGGAAAATCCTCTGCTGAAAATCCTTTCACACGTTGCTAGTGACTGGGATAGCAGTGGTTGTCATGCAGGATACACATAGTCGTACTTCGGTTTACACCATGTTGGTGGGCCATTTGCCTGGATCTTGCGCTAGGTTTCGTCTCAATATCCTGTAGAACCCGGTCCTCCAAATCTAGTGTATGCACAGTCTGCCGGCTCCCTGCACGTTCGTCTATCTGAAAGGACCCATGATTACACAGACTCCCAAAAAGGGCTTCAAATGCTGTGTGATGTGGTTGGGGTCTGTGAGGGTACTTGTTTGGTATAGTCATCCTGCCTATCGGCCGTTTCCATCTGCTTGGCCGTACACAATGACCATATTGCTGGCCGCGGTGGCCGAGCAGTTCTAGGCGCTTCAGTCCGGAACCGCGCTGCTGCTGCTACGGTCGCAGGTTCGAATCCTACCTCGGGCATGGATGTGTGTGATGCCCTTAGGTTAGTTAGGTTTAAGTAGTTCTAAGTTTAGGGGACTGATGACCTCAGCTGTTAAGTCCCATAGTGCTTAGAACCATTTGAACCATTTTTGAACGACCATCTTGGCTCGTTCCTGACATGAAGACCATTCTGCTGCTTACA
This sequence comes from Schistocerca americana, assembly GCF_021461395.2. NCBI lineage: Eukaryota > Metazoa > Arthropoda > Insecta > Orthoptera > Acrididae > Schistocerca > Schistocerca americana. Next base: position 760,938,266 of record NC_060130.1, on the reverse strand, counting down.
GTACGGTGCGTCAATCATACAGCCTACAACACACAAGAAACATACGGCACGTGGTCAGAGGAAATTTCATTCGTCAGCGCCATCTACCGTAGCAACGATGGATTTCAGGACAAATGTTCGTATGGCCTCTTTTCCCCCATTTACGGCCAGGAATCCGTTCCTGCAGTTTGTTGGTTTTATTGTTGTTCACCCTGTGTATATAAACGACGTCCTCTTCGAAGTCGAGAGTGCAGCGAGTCCGTGGACCACCGCAGCCAACCTTCCCAATTACGAACGTACCAATGTCTCGCAACCGTTGTTGTAGTCGGACGAAGGTGTTATGTGAGACATCATAATTACAACAGGGACTGACGATGGCGCTCTGTTCTCAGACTGCGTGCGTAACGTGAAGTGCGAGATTTGAAAGTGATCCTATCTTCAATCTTATTTTATATACAAACGGTGCATTTACGGACATGGGTTCTTATCAAAAGATCATCTTCTAAGCCCACTCTAAAACCCCATAGGAATTTTGAATCATCCTGTATCTCCTTATGGAATTTTCCCTACTCACGCTCCTCACACTCATTACTCGTGCTTACGTCATTAGTTTGGAACAGGCCTTAGTTCTGCGTTCTCTGCTTCATTGCTCAAAAGCAGAAAAAAAGCCGGACAGGCCGCACTTGTATATATTTGGCTGGGCACGAAAGCTGGGCATGTACGGCTAAAACTGGACATCTGGCAACCCTACTAACAGTACCACTTGCACAGTTACTCGTTTTACGGCACATTTGTTTAACCAAGCTTGTAGCAGAATCACTGACAACCCTAACGAATGTATCTGGGTCGTGATTCTTGATGCCTTCTCAACGACTTGCTCTACATCGCTTAGCGGAGAAACTTTCCGTTTTTTACCAACGAAACTTGCAAACTACGTGTCCTGACATGACTGGCGACAGGTTTCCGATCAGCGCGCAGCTAAGCCGCGCTGTTCAGTAATTGAACTGATTCATCACTTAACTTTCTATGCTCAGGATAAGGCTTAGAAATGCATTAGAAATTTCAAAGATTACGCTCAAGACACGGTTTTATAACCAAGAGCTTAAGTATGTGCTCGTCGTATGCAATCACAATCTGACTTTCACAACCGAGTCCCAGATACTGCTGGTTAGGTCTTAAGCCTTTGGCCCTTGGTCGAGGTCTTACGCTGTGCTTACACTTCAAAACTGTTTTTGAATACACAGAATTGTCATCAGTTTTCAGAAATTTAATGCTCGACTTGAAACGCCTGATCGAGTCCGGAGGGCAAACGTTCCTGTTTAAGTGCAACGGAGTGGAAATAACAGTATGGCGTTAGTAACAGTCGCAAATGTTCCTGTTTAAGTGCAACGGAGTGGAAATAACAGTATGGCGTTAGTAACAGTCGAGTGGTAATAACAACACAGCGTTATTACCACTCGAGTGGAAATAACACGTGGCGCTATTGGCCACTCGAGCGTCAATAGCTGTGTGATGCTATTGCCACTCGAGTGCCAATATCCAGTGCCGTATTTCTGTGGAACAGAGGAGCCACTCTATTCCCCACGCGAGGCAGTGCCTCGTATTTGTCAGGACGAAGTGTAGCTTACGGACTGTTAATCGCTGAAATAACGTTCCCACATCTCGCTTCTCGTGCTGATAGCAACACATAAGGATAAAGAGTGGACTAATTTGGTGAGGCTAAGTATAAAAATCTGCTGATCTATCAGTACGACAGTCTCAACGTTCAATTTCTCTGCTAATCAAAACGTATGCTCGGCCTGGCCATTCGAGTCCTGTAGACGTCTCTTGGTGCTTCCATATCTCTATGGTATCCGAAATGGTTGATCTTAGCCTGTTTCACTGGTAGCATCGTCAAAAAGTCAAAATTGACGGAGATACGAAATATGAAATAATTTGGGTGAAGGTCACGGTTAAAGCAGGCTAAGACATGGTAATTGGATGTCTCTATAGGCCCCCCGGCTCAGCAGCTGTTGTGGCTGAGCACCTGAAGGATAATTTGGAAAATATTTCGAGTAGATTTCCCGACCCATTTCTGGGTGGAGATTTTAATTTGCCGGATATAGACTGGGAGACTCAAACGTTCATAACGGGTGGCAGGGAAAAGGAATCCAGTGAAATTTTTTTAAGTGCTTTATCTGAAAACTACCTTGACCAGTTAAACAGAAAACCGACTCGTAGCGATAACATATTAGACCTTCTGGTGACAAACAGACCCGAACTATTTGAAACAGTTAACGCAGAACAGGGAATCAGCGATCATAAAGCGGTTTCTGCATCGATGATTTCAGCACTAAATAGAAATATTAAAAAAGGTAGGAAGATTTTTCTGGTTAGCAAATAGTGACAAAAAGCAGATTACAGAGTACCTGACGGCTCAACACAAAAGTTTTCTCTCAAGTGCAGATAGTGTTGAGGATCAGCTGACAAAGTTCAAAACCATCGTACAATATGCGTTAGATGAGTATGTGCCAAGCAAGATCGTAAGAGATGGAAAAGAGCCACCGTGGTACAACAACCGAGTTAGAAAACTGCTGCGGAAGCAAAGGGAACTTCACAGCAAACATAAACATAGCCAAAGCCTTGCAGACAAACAAAAATTACGCGAAGCGAAATGTAGTGTGAGGAGGGCTATGCGAGAGGCGTTCAATGAATTCGAAAGTAAAGTTCTATGTACTGACTTGGCAGAAAATCCTAAGAAATTTTTGTCTTATGTGAAAGCGGTAGGTGGATCAAAACAAAATGTCCAGACACTCTGTGACCAAAATGGAACTGAAACAGAGGATGACAGACTAAAGGCCGAAATACTAAATGCCTTTTCCAAAGCTGTTTCACAGAGGAAGACTGCACTGTAGTTCCTTCTCTAGACTGTCGCACAGATGACAAAATGGTAGATATCGAAATAGACGACAGAGGGATAGAGAAACAATTAAAATCGCTCAAAAGAGGAAAGGCCGCTGGACCTGACGGGATACCAGTCAGATTTTACACAGAGTACGCGAAGGAACTTGCCCCCCTTCTTGCAGCGGTGTGCCGTAGGTCTCTAGAAGAGCGTGGCGTTCCAAAGGATTGGAAAAGGGCACAGGGCATCCCCGTTTTCAAGAAGGGACGTCGAACAGATGTGCAGAACTATAGACCTATATCTCTAACGTCGATCACTTGTAGAATTTTGGAACACGTATTATGTTCGAGTATAATGACCTTTCTGGAAACTAGAAATCTACTCTGTAGAAATCAGCATGGGTTTCGAAAAAGACGATCGTGTGAAACCCAGCTCGCGCTATTCGTCCACGAGACTCAGAGGGCCATAGACACGGGTTCCCAGGTAGATGTCGTGTTTCTTGACTTCCGCAAGGCGTTCGATACAGTTCCCCACAGTCGTTTAATGAACAAAGTAAGAGCATACGGACTATCAGACCAATTGTGTGAATGGATTGAAGAGTTCCTAGATAACAGAACGCAGCGTGTCATTCTCAATGGGGAGAAGTCTTCCAAAGGAAGAGTGATTTCAGGTGTGCCGCAGGGGAGTGTCGTAGGACCGTTGCTACTCACAATATACATAAATGACCTTGCGGATGACATCGGAAGTTCACTGAGGCTTTTTGCGGATGATGCTGTGGTATATCGAGAGGTTGTAACGATGGAAAATTGTACTGAAATGCAGGAGGATCTGTAGCGAATTGACGCATGGTGCAGGGAATACGAATTGAATCTCAATATAGACAAGTGTAAAGTGCTGCGAATACATAGAAAGAAAGATCCCACATCATTTAGCTACAATATAGCAGGTCAGCAACTGGAAGCAGTTAATTCCATAAATTATCTGGGAGTACGCATTAGGAGTGATTTAAAATGGAATGATCGTATAAATTTGATCGTCGGTAAAGCAGATGCCAGACTGAGATTCATTGGAAGAATCCTAAGGAAATGCAATCCGAAAACAAAGGAAGTAGGTTACAAAATGGCTCTGAGCACTATGGGACTCAACATCTTAGGTCATAAGTCCCCTAGAACTTAGAACTACTTAAACCTAACTAACCTAAGGACATCACACACACCCATGCCAGAGGCAGGATTCGAACCTGCGACCGTAGCGGTCTCGCGGTTCCGGACTGCAGCGCCGGAACCGCTCGGCCACCGCGGCCGGCAAGTAGGTTACAATGCACTTGTTCGCCCACTGCTTGAATACTGCTCAGCGGTGTGGGATCCGTACCAGATAGGGTTGATAGAAGGGATAGAGAAGATCCAACGGAGAGCAGCGCGCTTCGTTACAGGATCATTTAGTAATCGCGAAAGCGTTACGGAGATGATAGATAAACTCCAGTGGAAGACCTTGCAGGAGAGACGCTCAGTAGCTCGGTACGGGCTTTTGTTGAAGTTTCGAGAGCATGCTTTCACCGAGGAGTCAAATGGCTAGAAATGGTTCAAATGGCTCTGAGCACTATGGGACTCAACTTCTGAGATCATCAGTCCCCTAGAACTTAGAACTACTTAAACCTAACTAACCTAAGGTCATCACACACATCCATGCCCGAGGCACGATTCGAACCTGCTACCGTAGCGGTCTCGCGGTTCCAGACTGTAGCGCCTAGAACCGCAGTCACCGAGGAGTCAAGCAGTATATTGCTCCCTCCTACGTATAGCTCGCGAAGAGACCATGAGGATAAAATCAGAGAGATTAGAGCCCACACAGAGGCATACTGACAATCCTTCTTTCCACGAACAATACGAGACTGGAATAGAAGGGAGAACCGATAGAGGTACTCAAGGTAACCTCCGCCACACACCGTTAGGTGGCTTACGGAGTATGGATGTAGATGTAGATGTAGAGCTGTTCAAAACTGTCCATTGCAGCCTCGCGTGCTGCCTTGTTTCGGCTCCGGAACTATCCTTGTTTCTTTTGCTACTTAACGTCTACCTCTTCATCGACAATTCTCTCTTGGATGTTGCGATCACACAATGCCTGACAACGTACACGACGTTAATGATAATATACAAAAACTGGTTTCGAAAGCTGTTCACTTACCAGCTGAGGACATAAAGCTCCTCCTCGTTAATGTTAAATGACTTTTCAGTTTATTTTTATATCAGTTTTGCGGCTATCGGACTGCCGGACTAAACTATGGAGACTTCACGTAGAGAACACGCTTCGTTACGAATATAGCCTGATCTTGTGCCTAATACGAATACGTGTTTCTTATACTTATCAAATATTATTCAGTCAAAGAATGCAAAATGTCACTTTGAAATAATAACATTACGGGTCAAAATACTATGCCTTATTGTCTGTTTAGCAAGTAATACACTTCCCTAACAATGCCTACGCCCATCCAGTCTCGAGTTAACAGTTATTCTCGTTCCATATTCACACTGAAGTAACCATTGCTGTGTTGCGTTTCCACACTAGCTAAACCGTAATCACTGATCACGGAAGCCTTTTCATTCACGTTCTGCTAACAATGTGCATCTCCACGACAATTATTGATTCGCAAACACGACACCGTTTCAGCCATAAATCACATAATTAATCCCACCTGCCTTTCCGCGAAAGAGCTGAATTGCTCAAGCATTTTTCTCCTATAAACCGACGTAATACTTTCAACACTTAATTATGTTCCCACCAAATTCCTCACACAGTTTACCCGTGACGCGGCTTGGTTCGACCGCTCCGCAATGAAGCTCAATACGGACTCTCCTTCACACACAGCGTTTTCAGAGTCAGTTTTCGAAATTCCTCCATACCAGGTAAAAAAAAATTCCGCAAAATGATACCACTTTGGCAACTTTTCCCCGAATATCTTAAACCTACCTATTTCTTTAAACTATTATTTATTATCAGTATTGGCAGCTTAAGTAGGTGGAATCATGTGTTTACGACCGTAAAATTATTGTAAATCTAAAAAATTATAGTACATCAACACAAATTTCTGATTTGTATATAAAAACACATACCCCGATCAGAAAAACAAAAAAACCTGGCCTAGGGGTGTCCCATTTGCTTTTTTTCATTCTCTCTTCATTGTTCTTTCAATCCACCATTAGTGCACCACCTACATCTCACTTCACAACTCGATGCGTGCATCCACTTCGCTACTGTGAACACACAAAAACCGTGTCTGTGTTTTTCAACTACGCCTCCAGAAGACTCTTCGCCGCCGACACCTTATTACCTTACATTTAATTATAACTAAGCATACCAACACTCACGCGTTTTCGAAATATATTCAACACTGGGAACAGCAAATACAAAACCCGTGAAATACAAACTTAAACTAAAACGACGAAATGCAATATGTTGCCTCCTCAGAACTCGATACGACAATGAACGTCGATAGAGATCCCAAACGGTCGAAACTGGCATGTACACGTCACAGTGATGTCACGGAGGAGTATGACTGCGGTGAGCCTCCCACAAAAGGAAAGGTGTATCGGTTGGTATAAAGAGAGAATGATATCTAGTGAATATCTAGAAAACTAAGTAAGTGTTGTTTGAACTAAAACAACAGAAATGGCTTTAGTAGTAAGGCTAGGCACATAAAATACTTCCCCGACTTCCCCGGTACCGAAACTGACTTCCCCAAAAATTTCCCGCAAAAATTTTTTTTTCTGAAAATTGCGTAAAAAAGACCCCAGTCTTGAGTCGCTGTTCAAAAACCAAGTCGGCGCTGACTTCTAGCTCTGGGGCATTGTTGTTATATACGGCAAGACTATGCTCCCTCAGAGATAAGACGCGTTCGGCTTCAAAAGTTCCAGTAGCCAGCGATAAGTAAGGAGCACAGTATCGACACGTTAGAACATCAAAGACAGCAGTACTCCTTACGAGGAACGCAGTGGTTAAGACTACGTAGCGAGCACGTGTATCCAAACCCAGTCCAGATTTTCAGATTTACATTCATCGCAGTTTAGTTAAATCACTGCATACGAAAGCCTTGCGGTTGCTTTACACAAACTATGGTCTATATGTTCTCGCATCTTCGTCCAACAGAGTGTAGCTAATAAAATGTAAAGTACACTGCTGGCCATTAAAATTCCTACACCAAGAAGAAATGCAGATGATAAACGGGTATTCATTGGACAAATATATTATACTAGAACTGACATGTGATTACATTTTCACTCAATTTCGGTTCATAGATCCTGAGAAATCAGTACCCAAAACAACCACCACGGCTTTGATACGCCTGGGCATTGAGTCCAACAGAGCTTGGACGGCGTGTAAAGGTATAGCTGCCCATGCAGATTCAACACGATACCACAGTTCATCAAGAGTAGTGACTGGCGTATTGTGACGAGCCAGTTGCTCGGCCACCATAGACCAGACGCTTTCAATTGGTGAGAGATTTGGAGAATGTTCTGGCCAGGGCAGCAGTCGAACATTTTCTGTATCCAGAAAGGCCCGTACAGGACCTGCAACACGCGGTCGTGCATTATCCTGCTGAAATGTAGGGTTTCGCAGGGATCGAATGAAGGGTAGAGCCACGGGTCGTAACACATCTGAAATGTAACGTCCACTGTTCAAAGTGCCGTCAATGCGAACAAGAGTTGACCGAGACGTGTAGCGAATGGCACCCCATACCATCACGCCGGGTGATACGCCAGTATGGCGATGACGAATACACGCTTCCAATGTGCGTTCACCACGATGTCGCCAAACACGGATGCTACCATCAACAGAACCTGGATTCACGTGATGTTACCATCACGATGTAGTAATCAGAACCAGCATTCATCCGAAAAAATGACGTTTTGCCATTCGTGCACCAAGATTCGTCGTTGATTACATCATCGCAGGCGTTCCTGGCTGTTATGCAGCATCAAGGGTAACCGCAGACATGGTCTACGAGCTGATAGACAATGCTGCGGCAAACGTCGTCGAACTGTTCGTGCAGATGGTTGTTGTCTTGCAAACGTCCCCATCTGTTGACTCAGGGATCGAGACATGGCTGCACGATCCGTTACAGCCATGCGGATAAGATGCCTGACATCTCGACTGCTAGTGATACGAGGCCGTTGGGATCCAGCACGCGTTCCGTATTACCCTCGTGAACCAAAAATATGTTCAAATGTGTGTGAAATCTTACGGGACTTAATTGCTAAGGCCATCAGTTCCTAAGCTTACACACTACTTAACCTAAATTATCCTAAGGACAAACACACACACCCATGCCCGAGGGAGGACTCGAACCTCCGCCGGGACCAGCCGCACAGTCCATGACTGTAGCGCCCCTGACCGCTCGGCTAATCCCGCGCGGCCCTCCTGCACCCACCGATTCCATATTCTGCTAACAGTCGTTGGATCTCGACCAACGTGAGCAGCAATGTCGCGATACGATAAACCGCAATAGCGATAGGCTACAATCCGACCTTTATCAAAGTCGGAAACGTGATGGTACGCATTTCTCCTCCTTACACGAGGCATCACAACAACATTTCACCAGGCAACGCCGGTCAGCTGCTGTTTGTGTATGAGAAATCGGTTGGAAACTTTCCTCATGTGAGCAAGTTGAAGATGTCGCCACCGGCGCTAACCTCGTGTGAATGCTCTGAAAAACTAATCATTTGCATATCACAGCATCTTCTTCCTGTCGGTTAAATTTCGCGTCTGTAGCACGTCATCTTCGTGGTGTAGCAATTTTAGTGGCCAGTAGTGTAGTTACGAAGTTTTAATTATCACCTCGGAAAACCCAAGCTGTGGCTTTAGTATCTGAGCGTGATAGTGACTGCCCGCGTAGCCCCAGTATCGATAGTAAGACCATGTCACTGATACTCGGATCCCTGTGGCGACAGCTGCCGACCGTGCCTGCGCGGGCGCAGCCGTCTCTGCAAGCACGTGAGGTGGCGACCCGCCGCCCGCTGACGAGTGTTTACAGATACACAGCAGTACGGCGACTGCGGCCAGTCTCTCGCTAATCACTTAAGTCTCACGTACGCGCCACTGGACAGCATAGTATTTTGACTCTGTCTGATTAACGTTTTGTGATTTAGACTTTTCTCTAGATTGTACTATACGCTTAGACGACTCATCCACGCTCGGACTTGGTACTAATTCATGTCGTGATCTCGGCTCTCAATCACCACGGAACTGCCTGTTTCGTTCCGCCGGTCTCCTCGATACCAGCAATGTGACAATCTTAAACTACGTTTCTACCTACGTAGAGTAGGACAGGAAAGTGGCCAGGAAAGATAGTGATGGTTTTAGTCCTCTGTGTAGTAACCCTTCAATGCGATACATTTCTCGCAGCGATGTAAGTGTGCCTATGGCTGTTCAGTAAACATTCCTCCTATTCGTCATTTTGGAAATGACTACCATGCAATGGATTCTTCATCTGATGAAAGAGGAAGAAGTCACTGACGAGGTGGCTATCAGACTTGTTAATCAACGATTTTGATAAGTCTTAGGTATGTCGTAATGTGACCTACCTCGAGTAGCTGGCCAGCAGATTTTCATGCGACGGCCCATATTATCCAAGAAAATATATGTTGAATTTTTCATGAATATCTACTATACCTGTAACGTGCGTCCTGTTTCGCCCAACTGAGCGGCTAAGTTTCTAGGCTATCATGCTGGTGATACTGGTTCAAATCCTGCACATGTTCTTTTTTTTATTTTTTCAAGTTTCAGCGTACAGAAACCATTAAATAGTATGTCATGCAAAATTATTCAAAAATAGTCATTTCCGCCGTAGTAATTTCCTTAATAAATCAATCATTAGAGCACACTCTCTTCAAGTGTGTATTCCGTTTGTGGTACGTACTTAAAGTTCCAAATAATTGGGCGGCTCCATGGAGTTCGCAACGATGGAAGAAGCATTAGCAGTTCCGGAAGGATTCCAGACACAGGTGGAAGTACTCAACCCTAATTTTGACCTCGCTTGCCTAATTAATACCGATCAAACCGGCTGCCGGTACCAATCGGCGTACAATAAGGCCTTTGCGGGAAAAGAAGCGAAAACTGTCCCTGTGCACAAAAATATTTGAACAATAATAGCCATTACTTCACAGCACAGTGTACTATAACTGCGTCAGGAATATATACCCTTACGTTTTTTAATGTGTGCAAGAACAATCCGGGAAATTTGGTCGGATTCTTCAAAACAGAGCTTACAACTTGATTCATAAATTACAGAATGTAACTGTGACCTGCACGATATCAGGGAAGTTCACGAAACTGCTGTACGAAGAGTTTTTAAAATCTGTCGTTCTTTCGTATGCGGGACAAGAAAAATTGCCCTACATTCGTGGGCAGGGCAGACCGATTATACACTTTACGGTCAAACGTTTGAAGATGAAAGAAAAGCCTGCACATGCGCCTTACAAATTATCCCACCCAAAGGTATTCTATTTTTCCAGCCCTGAGAAGTTTATTTTTACATGACGGTTAAAATTTGCACGATATAATTTCAAAATACCCCGGATTTCTAAAGGCTAATAGAGAGATCGTTTAGAGGGAGGATTCCATAAAGGTACATTCTTTCCTTCTGCATCAACTTAGTGCACCTGTTTTCACAGGAATGATAAAATACACGTGGTTCGCATCGAAGATGAACGAAGAACAAGCAATCTTTTTGAATTTATGGGAACTGTGTTTTCTGGTATAATTTCGGAAAAATCCGTGAGTTCGTAAGACAAGCTTTCATTAAATATGCGTGCTGCTCTACTAAATTGTGATTCGATTGCATCTACGACAAATACCATCCGAAATTATGTTGTAGCACAGCAATTATGTAATGATGGATTTATTAATGAAATTACTATTTTTAATCATTTTGCATTAAATTGTTAATAAATGATATTCATTGCGATAAAATTGAAAAAAGTTCATGGGTACGGTTTGAAATCGTACCGCCAGTGTGATAACCGTTAAAGTTAGCCGCTGCGCTACGCTCAGTTTGCCGACACATCAATAAAGTTACAGGTTTAGAAAGTTATCACAAAACTTCAACATCGTTTTTCCCGGAAGCTACGGATCGTTGCATGAAAATCTGCTATGCAGGTACTGAGGACAAGGTCCTCTATAACATACCTGAGACTCATTAAAGCCCGTGATTAACAGATCTGATGGTCCCTTGTCAGCTCTGTTTCAGGAGAATACAGGTGGTGAACCAAATGTGTCCTGTGCAGGATGAGCTGAGGTGTTGTAGGGGAAGAAATAAGACTTGAAATTTTCCCAGGATGCTTCGTTTGCCAGAGTCCAGTAACCTTGGTAGCATGCTTCTGTGACGGCTTGCCACTTACGAGCATAATATGTTAACACCACACTATAGCAGTCGCAAAATTCATCAGCGTCTTCTTGTCCGGTGATGGCTGAGTCTTCGTTTCTTTCGACGGTGATGAACCCATGTACTCCCACTGTTTGTTTGCTCCCTTGTTTCGGTGTCACAGTAACGCACCCAGAATTCGTCTATGGTGATTAGGCTGTTAAAGGAATAATCTGGATTGCCTTCACACAGCTGCAACATCTCCGCTGTTGCCTCTGTTTGGCGAGCTTTTTGAATGGGTGTGAGAGGTCACGGAAGCCAGTTGGCGACGGCTGTGGTAATGTTCAGATGTTGTGCATGATACTGAAACCTCATTCAAGACTGATTTTTATTTTTTCACTACTGCCTCAAATGTGATACGCCGCTCTTCGAACATTAGGGCCATCATTTCTGTTGCCATTTCCGATTCTTCACAGAAGAGATGGTCTGCCATTTCGTTCTTCGTCATTCAGACGTGTTTGATCACACTGGTAATCTCTGTGCCATCTGACCACTGTTTGATATGATGGTTCATTGTTGCCAAACGCTTCCACCAACTCATCACGGATTGTTGCAACTTCGTGCCCCTTCAACTTGGAAATGATTTACGGCACAATATCCTATTTCAGGCAAGGGCAACCTCTGAAGACCCGCGGGCCTGATTCACATACTCTTACTTTCTTAAGCTCGCGAGTCGCCTGGTCACGTGAATGAACATCGGCGCTCGTAGCGCATAAAATGAAAACTAAGATGTCCACGACGTTAGAGTTTGTGGAGTAACGCACTGCTATGAATGGCATCCATGCCACGCCAATAAATTATGCCTCAAAACACACTTTTTTGCGTACGTTATTTACGTATCATGAACATAATTTCTTTACTGCCGCAGTGGCCGAGCGGTTCTAGGCGCTTCAGTCTGGAACCGCGCGACCGCTACGGTCGCAGGTTCGAATCCTGCCTCGGGCATGGGTGTGTGTGATGTTATTAAGTGAGTTAGATTTAAGTAGTTCTAAGTTCTATGGGACTGATGACCTCAGATGTTAAGTCCTATAGTGTTCAGAGCCATTTGATCCAATTTCTTTACTTACGACGTTTTACAGCAGCAACATTGTGCAACGCCATATGTAACAGAAAAGTTCACGACATATAAATGAACGTAAACATCCATAGATGGGACGCCAGGCATCTTGAAATGTCACTGTGGAAAAATAAACACCTATACAAGCAAAAGGTTGTAGCTAACATATTAAAAATTACTTTCAAGTTCAACAGTTGCAGACTTCTAATACGTCCACAACGGAAGTGAATTATTTATTCATCTCGGTACATATGTAACAGAAAAGTTCACGACATATAAATCAACGTAAACATCCGTAGATGGGACGCCAGGCATCTTGAAATGTCACTGTGGAAAAATAAACGCCTATACAAGCAAAAGGTTGTAGCTAACATATTAAAAATTACTTTCAAGTTCAACAGTTGCAGACTTCTAATACGTCCACAACGGAAGTGAATTATTTATTCATCTCAGTACGAGAAACGTTAGAAAAACGAAATACGGCAATCTGATAGGTAATTCTAAACGACAGGTCACTAGAATAACTTTGCGATTTTTGGTTACAGGCAGCTCATTCGAGTGTTTAAAATTTACTGTGTGAATATTCATGAACATCCGTGTTCTATTTATCAGTAGGCTGCGCCATTTTTTACACTGACGGAAAAAAATTACAGCATCAAGAAGGAGTTGTGCGACGTAAACGAAAGTTGGTACGCGTGCTTCTACATCTTAAAGATGATGTCTATTCAAATTTCACGTCAGTCACACTAGAGTGGTAAATGGAAATGAGTGTATGGAATCGTTGGCCGGGAGGCCCCATTCGGGGAAGTTCGGCCGCCAAGTGGAAGTCTTATTTCATTCGACGCCACATTGGGCGACTTGCGCCCCGGTGATGAGGATTAAATGATGATGAGGACAGCACAATACCCAGCCCGCGAGTGGAGAAAAATCTCCAACCCGGACGGGAATCGAACCCGGGCCCGCCTGCATGGGAGGCAAGCACGTTACCACCCAGCTAAGCAGGCGGACACTAGAATGGTGTTAGTAGAGCACTATGAGGATGCAAATCTGGTTTGCTTTAAAAACACGCTATAACGGTCGTGAGCGTTAGGTACCTTTGAGAACGGACGTGGTATGTTGACGTTAGTCAAGAACGCCTTTAATGTGTTTGGTCGAGTTTACATTTACATTTTACATTTATACTCCGCAAGCCACCCAACGGTGTGTGGCGGAGGGCACTTTACGTGCCACTGTCATTACCTCCCTTTCCTGTTCCAGTCGCGTATGGTTCGCGGGAAGAACGACTGTCTGAAAGCCTCCGTGCGCGCTCTAATCTCTCTAATTTTACATTCGTGATCTCCTCGGGAGGTATAAGTAGGGGGAAGCAATATATTCGATACCTCATCCAGAAACGCACCCTCTCGAAACCTGGCGAGCAATCTACACCGCGATGCAGAGCGCCTCTCTTGCAGAGTCTGCCACTTGAGTTTATTAAACATCTCCGTAACGCTATCACAGTTACCAAATAACCCTGTGACGAAACGCGCCGCTCTTCTTTGGATCTTCTCTATCTCCTCCGTCAAACCGATCTGGTACGGATCCCACACTGATGAGCAATACTCAAGTATAGGTCGAACGAGTGTTTTGTAAGCCACCTCCTTTGTTGATGGACTACATTTTCTAAGCACTCTCCCAATGAATCTCAACCTGGTACCCGCCTTACCAACAATTAATTTTATATGATCATTCCACTTCAAATCGTTCCGCACGCATACTCCCAGACATTTTACAGAAGTAACTGCTACCAGTGTTTGTTCCGCTATCATATAATCATACAATAAAGGATCCTTCTTTCTATGTATTCGTAATACATTACATTTGTCTATGTTAACGGACAGTTGCCACTCCCTGCACCAAGTGCCTATCCGCTGCAGATCTTCCTGCATTTCGCTACAGTTTTCTAATGCTGCAACTTCTCTGTATACTACAGCATCATCCGCGAAAAGCAGCATGGAACTTCCAACACTATCTACTAGGTCATTTATATATATTGTGAAAAGCAATGGTCCCATAACACTCCCCTGTAGCACGCCAGAGGTTACTTTAACGTCTGTAGACGTCTCTCCATTGATAACAACATGCTGTGTTCTGTTTGCTAAAAACTCTTCAACCCAGCCACACAGCTGGTCTGATATTCCGTAGGCTCTTACTTTGTTTATCAGGCGACAGTGCGGAACTGTATCGAACGCCTTCCGGAAGTCAAGAAAAATAGCATCTACCTGGGAGCCTGTATCTAATATTTTCTGGGTCTCATGAACAAATAAAGCGAGATGGGTCTCACACGATCGCTGTTTCCGGAATCCATGTTGATTCCTACATAGTAGATTCTGGGTTTCCAAAAACGACATGATACTCGAGCAAAAAACATGTTCTAAAATTCTACAACAGATCGACGTCAGAGATATAGGTCTATAGTTTTGCGCATCTGCTCGACGACCCTTCTTGAAGACTGGGACTACCTGTGCTCTTTTCCAATCATTTGGAACCCTCCGTTCCTCTAGAGACTTGCGGTACACGGCTGTTAGAAGGGAGGCAAGTTTTTTCGCGTACTCTGTGTAGAATCGAATTGGTATCCCGTCAGGTCCAGTGGTCAGGTCAGTTCGTGTAATAGGGCTACGAGAGGTCGGATGTTCCTTCTGCGATACTGCATAAAGGCTTGGGAGGAATGTAGCCAATGAACATGACTGCTGGCAGCGGTGGTCACGAGAATGTACGCTCGCAAGGAGTCCGAGCTGCAGATGGCCATGTGGCACTACCGAGGGGGGAGATCATCATGTTCGGCGTATGCCGCTGGCGCATCGTACTGCACCTGCGGCAGCAATTGAACCAGTAGCTGGCAGCACAGTGACACAACAAACTGTTACAAATCGGTTACTACGACGACAGCTCCGAGCTACACCTCCTGTACCGTGCATTCTACTGACCGCAAACCACTGTCATTTGCGCCTTCAGTGGTGTCAAGGGAGAGCTCATTGGAGGGCAGGGTGGAATTCTGTTGTGTTTTCTGATGAAAGCAGGTTTTTCTTCGGTGCCAGTGATGGTTGTTTGTCGGTTAGATGGAGGCATGTTGCGGACCTGCACCCAACCTTTCTAGGTTCAAAAATGGCTCTGAGCACTATGGGACTCAACTGCTGAGGTCATTAGTCCCCTAGAACTTAGAACTAGTTAAACCGAACTAACCTAAGGACATCACAAACATCCATGCCCGAGGCAGGATTCGAACCTGCGACCGTAGCGGTCTTGCGGTTCCAGACTGCAGCGCCTTTAACCGCACGGCCACTTCGGCCGGCTCCAACCTTTCTAGGCACACTAGATCTGTTCCTGGAGATATGGTCTGGTGTGCGATTTCGTATCGCAGCAGGACCGACCACTCTTATGGTTATCCCACACACTCTAACTGCAGTCTGGTGATTTGACGTATTGTACTGCCAATCATGAACGACATTCCAAGGGGAGTTTTCCAATAGGATATCGATCGAAGTAGACGAGATGAATTAAAATTTGTACTGCGGCTGGGACTCGAGCCCGTGTTCGAGACCCGGCCGCAGCACAAATTTTAATTCATTTCGTCTGCTTCGCTCATTATCGTAGATAATAAAAAGAGATGTTTCCAGAATGAGAGCTTGTGTAAAGTTTGGAAGGTAGGAGACGAGATACTGGCAGAAGTGAAGCTGTGAGGGCCGGGCGTGAGTCGTGCTTCGGTAGCTCACAAGGGAACCTCCCCATCGCACCCCCCTCAGATTTAGTTATAAGTTGACACAGGGATAGGCCTTGAAAAACTGAACACGGATAAATCGAGAAAACAGGAAGAAGTTGCGTGGAACTATGAAAAAAATAAGCAAAATATACAAACTGAGTAGTGCATGCGCAAGGTAGGCAACATCAAGGAGAGTGTTAGCTTACGAGCGCCGTGGTCCCGTGGCTAGCGTGAGCAGCTGTGGAACGACAGGTCCTTGGTTCAAATCTTCTATCGGATGAAAATTTTAATTTTTTATTTTCAGATAATTATCAAAGTTCAGGCACTCACACATAATCAACTTCGCTCTCCAAAATTCCAGAACATGTTCAGATTTGCTTGGACATATACAGAATTTGACGGTCTACGCACGGAAACATTTGAAAACGTAAAAAAAAAAAAACATATGTTTTGACAGAGCACAGGGAAAACTGTGCGACTGTGGAACTGTTGCATTCATTTGATGCCGTTTATGTGACAAACGCTTATGTTTTCATCACTTTTTTTGGAGTGATTATCACATCCACAAGAAAACCTAAATCGGGCAAGGTAGATGAATCTTTTTACCCATTCGCCAAATGTGCAAGTTAGGTGGGTCGACAACATATTCCTGTCATGTGACGCACATGCCGTCACCAGTGTCGTAAAGAATATATCAGACGTGTTTTCCTGTGGAGGAATCGGTTGACCTATGACCTTGCGATCAAATGTTTTCGGTTCCTATTGGAGAGGCACGTCCTTTCGTCTACTAATCGCACGGTTTTGCGGTGCGGTCGCAAAACACAGACACTAAACTTATTACAGTGAACAGAGTCGTCAATGAATGAACGGACAGATCGTAACTCTGCGAAAATAAAGAAAGTAAGATTTTCGCTCGAGGGAGGAGTCGAACCACGGACCTTTCGTTCCGCAGTTGCTCACCCTAACCACGACACCACGGCGCTCAACAGCTATCATTGTCCTTTATGTTGCCTATCTTGCACATGGACTACTCAGTTTATATATTTTGCTTATTTTTTCATAGTTCTCGATTGATCTGTGTTCAGTTTTTCAAGGCCTATCCACTGTGTCAATTTATAACTACACTCCTGGAAATGGAAATAAGAACACATTGACACCGGTGTGTCAGACCCACCATACTTGCTCCGGACACTGCGAGAGGGCTGTACAAGCAATGATCACACGCACGGCACAGCGGACACACCAGGAACCGCGGTGTTGGCCGTCGAATGGCGCTAGCTGCGCAGCATTTGTGCACCGCCGCCGTCAGTGTCAGCCAGTTTGCCGTGGCATACGGAGCTCCATCGCAGTCTTTAACACTGGTAGCATGCCGCGACAGCGTGGACGTGAACCGTATGTGCAGTTGACGGACTTTGAGCGAGGGCGTATAGTGGGCATGCGGGAGGCCGGGTGGACGTACCGCCGAATTGCTCAACACGTGGGGCGTGAGGTTCCCACAGTACATCGATGTTGTCGCCAGTGGTCGGCGGAAGGTGCACGTGCCCGTCGACCTGGGACCGGACCGCAGCGACGCACGGATGCACGCCAAGACCGTAGGATCCTACGCAGTGCCGTAGGGGACCGCACCGCCACTTCCCAGCAAATTAGGGACACTGTTGCTCCTGGGGTATCGGCGAGGACCATTCGCAACCGTCTCCATGAAGCTGGGCTACGGTCCCGCACACCGTTAGACCGTCTTCCGCTCACGCCCCAACATCGTGCAGCCCGCCTCCAGTGGTGTCGCGACAGGCGTGAATGGAGGGACGAATGGAGACGTGTCGTCTTCAGCGATGAGAGTCGCTTCTGCCTTGGTGCCAATGATGGTCGTATGCGTGTTTGGCGCCGTGCAGGTGAGCGCCACAATCAGGACTGCATACGACCGAGGCACACAGGGCCAACAGCCGGCATCATGGTGTGGGGAGCGATCTCCTACACTGGCCGTACACCACTGGTGATCGTCGAGGGGACACTGAACAGTGCACGGTACATCCAAACCGTCATCGAACCCATCGTTCTACCATTCCTAGACCGGCAAGGGAACTTGCTGTTCCAACAGGACAATGCACGTCCGCATGTATCCCGTGCCACCCAACGTGCTCTAGAAGGTGTAAGTCAACTACCCTGGCCAGCAAGATCTCCGGATCTGTCCCCCATTGAGCATGTTTGGGACTGGATGAAGCGTCGTCTCACGCGGTCTGCACGTCCAGCACGAACGCTGGTCCAACTGAGGCGCCAGGTGGAAATGGCATGGCAAGCCGTTCCACAGGACTACATCCAGCATCTCTACGATCGTCTCCATGGGAGAATAGCAGCCTGCATTGCTGCGAAAGGTGGATATACACTGTACTAGTGCCGACATTGTGCATGTTCTGTTGCCTGTGTCTATGTGCCTGTGGTTCTGTCAGTGTGATCATGTGATGTATCTGACCCCAGGAATGTGTCAATAAAGTTTCCCCTTCCTGGGACAATGAATTCACGGTGTTCTTATTTCAATTTCCAGGAGTGTAAATCTGAGGGGGATGCGATGGGGAGGTTCCCTTGTCAGATGGTAGAGCACTTGCCCGCGAAAGGCAAAGGTCCCGAGTTCGAGTCTCGGTCGGGCACACAGTTTTAATCTGCAAGGAAGTTTCATAAAAAGAGACTTAAAAGTCTCAAAGAAACATTTAATTATAAGATCAATAGGATAACGGTCGCCCACATACCGCCGTTATAACCAAACATGCTCTACAGAGTGTCGACATGTTGCCTTAGCGTGCTCAATCACCAGACTTCTCTCCAATCGTGCACATATGGGACATTATCGAACGACAACTCTAGTCATCCACAATCAGCGTTAACTGTCCCTGTATTGACCAACCAAGTCAAACAGCGATGGAACTCCATCCTAAAAACTGATACCTGGGACCTGTACAGCACAATGTATGCACGTTTGTATGCTTGCATTCAACATTCTAGCGGTTGCACCATTTATTAATGGACCAGAACTTCACAGTTTCAATGGGCTTATCTCGCGCTTACATTAACCTGTCATCTTGCAATGTTAATCAATTACATATGTTACCTACATAAATATATTCCCGAAATTTCATTACCCTACATTAAATATTTTTTGGTGTTGCGATTTTTTTTTCCGTCAGTGTATTTTGGTTGCTCTAGCGGCGTGCTACGGTACAGAGGCGTGGAGATCTCAAAGTCACCGGGGCTGCAAACATGTAACTGCAAACAAATAAAACATTTCCAGAATGAGATTTTCACTCTGCAGCGGAGTGTGCGCTGATATGAAACTTCCTCGCAGATTAAAACTGTGTGCCGGACGGAGACTCGAACTCGGGACCTTTGTCTTTCGCGGGCAAGTGCTCAAGAATCTGAGCTACCCAAGCGTGACTCACGCCCCGTCCTCACAGCTTTACTTCTGCCAGTACTTCGTCTCTTACCTTCCAAACATTAAACAAGCTCTCCTACGAACCTTGCAGAACTAGCACTCCTGAAAGAAAGGATACTGCAGAGACATGGCTTAGCCACAGCCTGGGGGACGTTTCCGGAATGAGATTTTCACTCTGCAGCGGAGTGGTAGAATGTACACGCGATGATTGGTCATGTGGTGACTCCCGAATGTCAAATGGGAAAATGCACATTTAAAGAAAAATGCTTTATACACAACCTGAATTACGTCTTCGACTAAACATTTCGAGAATATTCCTTAAAAGTGGTAACGAAATGAACTCTCCGATATCCTCGAGTAGCGTCGACTTGTGGCTGCTCCTAAGACGAGACCTGCGCTTGTCCTCACATTAAAATATGCGCCACGCATGGCGCAATAAAGCTGCTCAATGGTATACGGTCGCCATCTTGGATCGATATGGCGGCCTTACGGCAGCGCGGTGCACTTTGCCACATAACACACAACCCTCGCCGTCGCACAAGGCGGCAGCCGGCCACGCGTCTCGAAGGGAGAGTCACTCTCCGTATCAAATGCTTTCATGCTGCGCATATGCTCGAGCAGGTGCCAATAACACCACAGTTCCGTCACACGTTGGCGCAACTCTTCATTCTGCTGCAACAGGAATCAATGCAAATGAAACAAATGTAGTTTTTCTCTAATTGAATTAATTCAGTGTTTGTACATTTGGAAGCAATTTAGTGACTGTTAGAAAGAAAACTAAATACAACATCAGAATGTACACCAACACAACAGATTACGTCGTCTTCAAACTGTTATGTTATACTATTATGCATTCTAAATCGTTTAAGCCAAATTCCCGAGATGGTTCCTTTGTAAAAGACGCAATCGATTTCCTTCTCCACCCTTCCCAAGCGCGAGCTTGTTACAGTCTCTAATGACTTCGTCGTCGACAGCATGTTCAACCCTAATATTCCTTCTTTCCTTCCTTGTTCACTGATATTAAATACAATCTAATAAAAAATAAATTAAAAAAGACAAACCGCAAAGGAATTATCCGACTGGGACGGAAATCGGTAGACGTGATGTACCTGTACTACTACTACTACTACTACTACTACGACGTGATGAGGCCCAGTGGACCGCACGCATCTACAAGTTTCCTCCTCCACTGTATTCTGTCCACTGCTGCTATCCGCCATCCGTCCACATCTACTGACACTTGGTTTAAGTCTTCATGGAGTCCTTCCCTCCAACGCTTCTTGGGTCTCCCTGGCGGTCTCTTTCCTGTAGGCGTGAAATCCAGCAGCTTCCGAGGCCATCTGTGATCCTCCATCCGGGCCACATGGCCGGCCCACTGCTTTCGTTTGGCTTTGACAGTTTCTGCTACGTTGGGCTGCTGGTATAGTTTCTCAAGCTCTTGATTGTATCTGATCCTCCATTCCCCTGTATCTGCATCCAGAACCGGACCGAAGATCTTCTGAAGCACTTTTTTCTCAAAAACAAGGAGCTTATGGAAGTCCTATTTCCGGATACTCCATGTCTCACAGCCATATAGAACAACAGGCTGGATCAGGGTTTTGTACAGTCGAATCTTGAACTGTCTGTTCAAACGTGTGTGAAGTCTTATGGGAGTTAACTGCTAAGGTCATCAGTCCCTAAGCTTTCACATTACTTGACCTAAATTAACCTAAGAACAAACACACACACACATGCCCGAGGGAGGACTCGACCCTCCGCCGGGACCAGCCGCACAGTCCATGACTGCAGCGCCCTAGACCGCTCGGGTAATCCCGCGCAGCTGAACTGTCTGGAGAGATATCTGGACCGAAGCAGTTGTGCTTGGCTGTGGTAAAATCGGTTTCCTGCTTGTATTCTGGCATTGATCTCTGCTTCACATGACGAGTTCTCAGTGAAAAGTGCCCCTAGGTATTTGAATTCATGCACTCTCTTGTAGGACTGGTCCCCAACCTGCAATGATTGTAGATGACCAGCAGTCTGACAATGACCACGCGTCATAACGAGGTACTCTGTCTTTGCTTCGTTTATGTTTAGCCCAAATTTGCTGGCAGCCTCCTTTAGTGCTTTGGTCATTTGCTCCAACTCCTCTTCCGACCTAGAGAGTAAACAGATGTTGTCTGCATAGGCTAAGTATGCCAATCTCTTTCCTTCGATGTACCTGTACAGACAAGCAAATGATCAAATTTTCAGAAAAATTGGATGAGTTATTCATGAGGAAGAGCTTCGCAAATTGAGCAAGTCAATAATGCAATGGTCCACCTCTGGCCCTTACGCAAGCAGTTATTCGACTTGGCATTGGCAATGATTGCTGTAGTTGTTGGATGTCCTTTTGAGGGATATCGCGTCAAATTCTGTCCAATTGGCGTGTTAGATCGTCAAAATCCCGAGCTGGTTGCAGGGCCCTACCCATAATGCTCCAAATGTTCTCAATTGAGGAGAGATCCGGTGACCTTGTTGGCTAACGTTGGGCTTGGCAAGCACGAAGACAAGCAGCACAAACGCTTACCGTGTGCGGGTAGGAATTGTCTTCCTGAAATGCAAGATAGGGTTGGCTCACCATGAAAGCCAACAAAATGGGGCTTAGAACATCGTCGACGTGCTGCTGAGCTGTAAGGGTGCTGCAGGTGACAACCAAAAGGGTCCTGCTATGAGATGAAATGACACCCCACATCACCACCTCTGATTCTTGAGCCAAATGGCGGGCGACAGTCAGTTTGGTAACCAACGCCGTCTGGGAAGTCTCCAGACATGTCTTTGCTGGTCGTCGGGGTTCAGTTCGAAGCGGGACCATCGCTGAAGACAGTTACACTCGATTCAATCAGTTTCCAGGCCGGAAACGTGTCTGCACACGACCTGGCAGCGGTGGGGTACTAACCTGACTGTCGCCTGTCATAGGGCCCGACAACAGGGAGTGATGGTCTGGGTTGCCATTTTATTTCATAGGAGGGCCCCTTTGGTTGGCCAACGCTGTGGCCGAGCGGTTCTAGGCGCTTCAGTCCGGAACCGCGCGACTGCTACGGTCGCAGATTCGAATCCTGCCTTGGGCATGGATGTGTGAGATGTCATTAGGTTCGTTAGGTTCAAGTTGTTCTAAGTTCTAGGGGACTGATGACCTCAGATGTTAAGTCCCGTAGTGCTCTGAGCCATTTGAACCATTTTGAACCCTTTGGTTGTCATCCGCGACACCCTTATAGCACAGTGGTACGTCGACGATACTCTACACGCGTTTTGTTGCCCTTCTTGGAAAGCCATCCTGGGTTTACGTTTCAGTAACACAATGTTCGGCTGAATACAGCGAGAGTTTCTATTGCTTGTCTTGCATCCCTACCAAATGGGTACCTTGGCCAGTAAGGTCACCGAATCTCTCCGCAACTGAGAACGTTTGGAACATTATGGGCCATGTCCTCCAATGATCTCGGGGTTTTGACAGTCGCCGGCCGCTGGTGGCCGAGCGGTTCTGGCGCTACAGTCTGGAACCGCGCGACCGCTACGGTCGCAGGTTCGAATCCTGCCTCGGGCATGGATGTGTGTGTTGTCCTTAGGTTAGGTTAGGTTTAAGTAGTTCTAAGTTCTAGGGGACTTATGACCTCAGCAGTTGAGTCCCATAGTGCTCAGAGCCATTTTGAACCTTTTTTTTTTTTAGAGTCTAGCGCGCCAATTGGATAGAATTGGCACGATACTCCTGAGGAGGACATCCAACGAATCTAGCAGTTAATGCTAATGCCAAAATCAAATGGCTCTGAGCACTATGGGACTTAACATCTGAGGTCATCAGTCCCCTAGAACTTATAACAACTTAAACCTAACTAACCTATGGACGCTACACACAGCCATGCCCAGGCAGGATTCGAACCTGCGACCGTAGCAGTCGCGCCGTTCCAGACTTAAGCGCCTAGAACCGTTCGGCCACACCGGCCGGCGCTGATGACAAGCCGAATAATTGCTTGCATAATGGCCAGATGTGGACCAACTCGTTACTGACTTGCTCAATTTGTGAAGCTCATTCTCCTGAATAAATCATCCAGTTTTTCTGAAATTTTAATCATTTGTTTGTCTGTACATGAACATTACATCTACCAATTTCCGTCCCGTCGTCTAATTCCTTCTCGGTGCGTCGTTTTTGTCTTAGAGTGTATTACATGCACCACGTTCCCAAATTGTATGCAATGAGAAATGCTCCATCTTCGACAAACGGTCATGAACTGTTAATCATTTTCCTTGTGGCGCCAACAACATCGAAGCGGCAGGCAGTTCGTTCTGAAATACAAGCAACTTTTCTGTCCTAGGGTATAATTTACGTTATACAGAGTGATTTCGTGATGATGTTAAAAACTTCCAGGGATGATGAAAAATGGTAAAATTATCAATTTGAGGTATGGGGCTCCAATCCGGAATCGGCTGAGTCGAAAGTTATACGTGAAAATTGTTCTGATACCTCTGACAGTGGGCCTCTTCTACTGCAAGGTCTTTGCTTTCCATATTTTAGGAAGAAATTGTATGGTCCAAAAACAGGAAAAAATGTTTTGTGACCTGGATTCTAAAATGCATAGTCAAAGAGTTATGAGCAATTCTTTAGTGGGTGTGTCATATAGTAGCAAAGATGAGGAAGTGCTCATAACTCTTTTCTTGTCTTAATCCATATTACTACCTATCATAAGTTTTTAATAGAAGAGCTCCACTGTCAGATGTATCAGCACGATTTTCGCTTATAACTTTCAATTCGGTCGTTTCTGTTCCAGGGTCCCTTACCTCAAATTGCTATGTTTATACTTCTTCATCGACCCTGAATGTTAGTAACATCATCACGGAATCACCCTAGAGCATTAGGATAAGGAAGTTATATCTAGTGTACTGCATTATAAAACATCTAGTAAAAGAAAAAAAATGCCGTTTACATTCGCTCATAAGTACAATGATACAGTTACGTTAAAGGGAAGTAATTCCAAACTAAGAGGGCTAGCAGCGATGGACATGACAGAAGGGGTGGAAGATAGATAGCTAGATGGATAGATACATAGATAGAGAGAGAGAGAGAGAGAGAGAGAGAGAGAGGGAGGGAGGGAGGGAAAGAGGGAGAGAGGGAGGGGTGGGGGAGAGGAGAGAGGGGGACGTAATAAAACGCAGTATTGTGAAGGTAGGGGAAAAGAAAGCCACGTGACTGAGAACTGAAAGGAGCCAGAAAAGTAAATTGGAGAAGGTAGGAGCACTTACTTTACTGTATGACACAGGATAAACTGGCCATACACGTTAATTTTTGGGGAATCCTTATGAGAGTGACAGGAGGAAGTGTTTCAGCTTCTTAAAAGCAACAGGGCATTTATTTATGTGCATGGTGCAGGGTTGCCCGTTCCAGAGGCGGATACCAGCAACGGAGAAGGAGTTTGCATACGTTTTTGTTTTATGGATGGGCGCAGCTATGGTACCATAAGGGGCAGTCTATTCCAAACCGAACACCCCCCACAACGGGACCATGGAATGGTTCCATTCAAATGTAATCACCACACGCATTATAACATTAATCCCACTGGGAGACGAGGCGATCAATTCCTGTGTCATAGAACGCGATCGACAGCTGACGGAGCCACAACCTCATCCACCCTCCCACTTCTTCGTCCGACTCAAACCGACGTCCACGTACTTCCTTCTTTACGTTGACAAAGATGAGAGTATCAAACGAGGAAAGATCCGGGATGTACCGAGAAGGTTGCAGTGTTTAGCAAGCAAATCGCTGAAGGGCAACGTTTGTCCGATTGGCAGCATGGGGGCGGGCTTTATCGTGCAACAAGATCTACATCTAGATACATACCCCGCTAGCCACCGTATTGTGCGAGTCGGATGGTACCTGTACCACTATTAGTCATTTCGTTTCATGTTCCACTCGCAAATAGAACGAGGGAAAAACAACTGTCTATATGCCTCCGTATGAGCCCTAGTATCTCTTATCCTATCTTCATGGTCCTTACGCACAATGTATTTTTGAGGCAACAGAATCGTTCTGCAGTCAGCTTCCAATTGGGGTTCTCTAAATTTTCTCAATAGTGTTCCTCGAAAAGAACGTCGCCTTCCCTCTAGGGATTCCCATTTGAGTTCCCAAAGCATCTATGTGATACGTGTGTGCTGTTCGAATCTACCAGTAACAAATCTAGCAGCCCACCTCCAAACTGCTTCGATTTCTTCATTTAATCAGACCTGCAGCGCATCGCAGGCACTCGAGCAGTACTCAAGAACAGGTCCGACTTGCGTCCTACATGCAGTCTCCCTTACAGTCAAGCAATACTTTCCTAAAATTCTCCCAACAAACTATTCGCCTTCTCTCCTACAATCACATGCTCGTTCCATTTCATATCGCTTTCTAGCATTACGCCCAGATATTTAACTGTGTCAAGCAGGACATTGCTAATGTTGTATTCAAACATCACGGATTTGTTTTTCCTACTCATCTGCATTAAATTACATTTTTCTACATTTAGAAACATCTGTCATTCATCATACCAACTATAAATGTTGTATACTAAAATGTAAACTTTCACGGCCGGAAATATCATGTCCATTATAATTATCCGGGCTGTTATGCCGTGGTCGGTTGATGAATTCTGAGGTGATTCCCAACGTTTCGTCTCCGACTGCGGGAGACATCTTCAAGGGGGTCCGTAGCTTGATGGAAGGTCCAACACACACACTGGCTCGCTATTGAAGATGTCTCCCGCAGTCGGAGACGAAACGTTGGGAATCACCTCAGAATTCATCAACCGACCACGGCATAACAGCCCGGATAATTATAATGGACATATAAATGTTGTATAAGTCACCTCGTATCCTGCTACAGTCACTCGACTTCGACACATTTCCGTACCCCACAGCATCATCAGCAAACAACCGAAGATTGCTGCCGAGCCAGTCACCAGATCATTTGTGTATATAGAAAACAAAAGCGGTCCATCACACTTCTCTGGGATACTACTGACGATATCCTTGTCTCTGATGAACACTCGCCTTCGCGGACAACGTAATGTGTTCCATTACTTCAGAAGTCTTCGAGCCACTCACGTATCTGGGAACCTACTCCATAAGCCAGCACCTTCATTAACAGTCTGCAGTGGAGCACTTTGTCAAATGCTTTTCGGAAATCCAGAAATATGGAATCTGCTTGTTGGCTTTCATCCACAGTTCGTAGTATATACTGTGAGAAAAGGGTAAGCCAGGGCGATTCCGTCCGACAGCATACCTGGGTTTTTTGACTTTATGGCGCGTCGCAGTTTCTGCAACGGAATCCTCCTGTTACAAGGTAACGCCCGCCCCCACACTGCCAATCGGACAAAGGCTACACTTCAGCGATTTGTTTGGGAAACACTGCAGCATCCTCCGTACAACCAAGATCTTTCACCATGTAATTTTCACATCTATGGCGACCTGAAGAAAGACTTGCATGGGCGTCCGTCTCAGTCAGACGACGAAATGCAACACAGGATGCGGTTGTGGATCCGACAGCGTTCTACGAAACAGGAACTGATCGTCTCGTCTCCCAGTGGGATAAATGGCTTAGCGCGTGTGGTGATTACTTTTGAATGGAACCATTCAATGGTCCCGTTGTGGCAGTTGTTCGGTTTCCATTTGACTGTCCCTCATACATTAGTTACACCATTTGTTTCGACTAAGGAGAAGTGACTCAATGTCTGATGCAATGTACTGGGGTGAGAAGCCATTGAAGTAAACGTAGCATCTGCCAGTCGCCTAACTTGTCTGGCCGCAACCAATCTAACTGGGCGTATGAAGCACTGACTTGATCATATAGCCGGATGTCGCAAATGTGAAGCACAGAAGCGTTTATGGTGAGTTCTAGGCGTCTACTCTTCTCATTACTCGTGTCGTGAGTTACACCTGAATAGTGAAGATCCGGTAGAACAAGTGATTGCACAAGTTTACGTTTCACATACTGTGGAACTGTGTCCCGGAACTTTTTAACCGCATGATGGAAAGCTGAAGTCTTTCTGCATATGGCGACAATATTTTCTGCCCAGCTGAGATGTTCGTTCAAAACTACACCCAAGTTTTTCTCAATACCGTCGAGAGGAAGAGGAGGCAAATGTTCGCGGAATTCAGAACTTAGTGATTTCCGATAGGATGCTAAAATTGCTCGGGACTTCTTCGCATTTAGATGACGTCCCTGGTTTTGCGGTCAACTTACATTTAAGCTGTTCATCGTTCAAGAGGACGATCGCAGTATTGACATCTTCAGGTTCGGTACTCAGGTAAACCTGGAGATCGTCGGCATAGAAATGGTATTTGCGGGAGGACGGAATCGATGAGATATCTTTGACGTATAAGTAAAATAATAGTGGTCTCAAGACTCACTCCTGTGTCATAACTGAGAGAGCACGCTTCCAGAACAACTTTTCATTCTGTCAGTTTTCCAAGTAACTTTCAAACACTTCAATTCGACGCCAACCGCAATCGGGCCTCGAAATAAACTGCTCAACAAAGATTGGAATACTATCGTAAAATGTAGTCTACGATACTAGAGGTTTCATTGACCTACGCACTTCATGCATCATCCAATTATAGCCCATACACTTGACGGTGTTTACTACAGGCATGATATGTGGCTGTTTCCCAGTCAGGTAAACATACAGCTGCCGTAGCGGCACACCGCGAGCAGTATAGTTTATCAGCAACAGCTTCATTCAGTTTCTTTTCAGCAATGCAGTAACATACTACGTAGAGGCATACAAAACTTTTCCAGAGTCAGGAGAGTGAATTTACTTTCAGCAGATCATACACTGCATAATGTTGGTGATCGGTTACATGTCATTCATAGTGGTGCGTCTAAGGTGTGAAGAAAGTATAGAGAGACAGTAAATGTGAAAGATAGAAGTCGCAGTCGTCGTTCTCCCGTGACAACACCAATGTTGGATCGTTTCCACCAACTGCCGGCTCGCAGGCGCCCAAAATCAACTGCCAGAAACATTGGAAAAGACTTCTCCCAGGCAACAGGGATTCGTATCTCAGACTAAAAAGTGCGTAGACGATTGCATCAGAGTGGTCTTCATTCCAGAAGACTAATGAGCATTTCTGCACTGAACAAACGAAACCGACGCAATCGAAGGATCTGGGTTCTTGCACATCAACATTGGACGATTGCAAAGTGGAGTATTGTCATGGTTGCTGACGAGACCAGGATTGGTTTGCTACCGGACACTAGACGTGTTAGGGTTTGGAGGAGCGCTAGGCGTCACCAAGAACGCCGATACATTCAGTAAGTCCATCCACTTGCAGGTGGAAGTGTAATGTCTTGGACGACAATAATGATGGACGGCAGACTCCTCTAATTCCCATATACGGCAATTTGAGCAGTCCCCGATACCTCCAAGAGGTCCTACAAACGACTGTAGGGTCCAACAGACATGAAGTCGGTGACAACTTCATCCTAGTTGATGACAATGCAAGACCGAACCGCACT
Source organism: Schistocerca americana (assembly GCF_021461395.2). Taxonomy (NCBI): domain Eukaryota; kingdom Metazoa; phylum Arthropoda; class Insecta; order Orthoptera; family Acrididae; genus Schistocerca; species Schistocerca americana. The sequence continues at coordinate 760,909,280 of NC_060130.1, read as the reverse complement.
CTAATACCGTCTCGGCATCTTCAAAAATACAACAGCAACCGAATGCATTGATCAGCACAGTCCCCAGACATGAATGCAGCTGAGCATGCATGAGATCTGTTGAAGGTGGTCATTGCATAACGCCCAAATCCACTTGACAATCTTCAGGACCTCACTGAAGCTGCCACTGAGGAGTGGGACCTCATCCCCCAAGATAAATTTGATGTTCTCATCCAGAGCACGCCTCGTAGAGTGGAAGAACTCATCCGCGTGTGGGGAGGACATACTCACTACTAAAGACTGATAATCATCAGCATGAGATAAAGACTTCCACTGTTTTTGTTTTCAAGATATATACTTAGGAGAGGGCCAGCTTTTTTTTGTAATTTTTTTTAAACAAAGCAAAATCGTTCTTATTTTCAGAAGGAATTATGTTTATTTTGTTAATAAGGTATTGTACAAACCTCAATGGGTGTACTACAAGAGAACGGCCGCGGTGGTCTCGCGGTTCTAGGCGCTCAGTCCAGAGCCGCGCGACTGCTACGGTCGCAGGTTCGAATCCTGCCTCGGGCATGGATGTGTGTGATGTCCTTAGGTTAGTTAGGTTTAAGTAGCTCTGAGTTATAGGGGACTGATGACCACAGATGTTAAGTCCCATAGTGCTCGGAGCCATTTGAACCATTTTTGTACTACAAGAAGTCATTGTAATAAACTCTTTGATATTCCAAACATTTGTTGAGGCGTGTGATTCGATGGTGAAACTTGAAAATTTGTGCCGGACCACGACTCGAGCCTCAATCTCCAGTTTAACGCGAACGGTTGTCTTACAATTTTATTTCATTTTTTTATATTTTATGTCGGGGGACAGGCGTCGTGCTTGAGGTCTGGCACGGTGTCCCCGTCTCCTGTCAGATAAGGGAGAGGCACAGGGAAGGAAACATTGTACCTTTATTTAAATTCTTGTTTTCTATTTTAATATTAATACCGCAGGAAAAAACAATCACATATGAAAAAGAAAAGAAAGAAATGTTGTGCCGAAGTGACATCCTCCTCACGTTAATGGGAGGAATATCCTGGCACCCCCCACCGCTGTTGGGAGTCATGTAACATGCTGCCTAGAAAGTTCGCAAAGTGTCTTTTGTATTTAGAGTGACGTATAGTACACAGAGCCAATAGTCCATGCCCGATATCACGGTCCACGAGAGGACGTAGTGCAATGCAAGTCCTCCAATCCAGCGGACTGCTGACGTTTTCTGTGAGGGGAAAAAGACCACATCCGGGAAAAATAAAGCGTCCGTCGTGATCGCGGAGTCGTCGGCGCGTTGGAGGAGTGCCATGAGGCGATGCGTCGGCCGCCAAACGGGCTTCGCCTCACCGCACTGCTGACAATTTTCGTCGGTGTCCTCCATGCCACATATAGGGCAGAATGGGGAATCTACCATGTGAATGTCGTACAATCGTCAGCGGGGAACTGTCTTGTGGTTGATAAATGTATACTAAGACGAGCTCGCCAGATCTGTCGGCAATCCTTCGTTGGGTGTTTAAGCTCGACAACACTGCTGCCATTACGACGCCTCAACTATCGATGCATCTCACGGATTGTGTGGATCCTCGTGGAAGGTATCCGTAACTGCACGTAAGTAAAATCGACAAAGAATCGCGCGACGTGAGAAAAAGGAGAAATTGTGCCTAATGCCAACGGCGGTTCAAAGGACGGACAAAGCACGACGTTCAGGAGCGTAGACGTGATGGCGTGTTGCCGTCGGTTCCGGCCGTAGCTCGCAGATGTAGAGCGAGAGTCTTGTTTCGCACATTCGTGAGATTAAGTCCTCCATAATGGTGTGGGGGAGTTAAAGTCTCATATTTGACCTTAAACAGCATCCCTTGGCTGACATACACTACTGGCCATTAAAATTGCTACACCACGCAGATGACGAGCTACAGACGCGAAATTTAACCGACAGGAAGAAGATGCTGTGATATGCAAATGATTAGCTTTTCAGAGCATTCACACAAGGTTGGCGCCGGTGGCGACACCTACAACGCGCTGACATGAGCAAAGTTTCCAACCGATTACTCATATACAAACAGCAGTTGACCGGCGTTGCCTGGTGAAACGTTGGGATGCCTCGTGTAAGGAGGAGAAACGCGTACTATCACGTTTCCGACATTGATAAAGGTCGGATTGTAGCCTATCGCGATTGCGGTTTATCGTATCGCAACATCGCTGCTCGCACTGGTCGAGATCCAATGACTGTTAGCAGAATATGGAATCGGTGGGTTCAGGAGGCTAATACGTAACGCCGTGCTGGATCCCAACGGCCTCGTATCACTAGCAGTCGAGATGACCGGCATCTTATCCGCATGGCCGTAACGGATCGTGCAACCACGTCTCGATCCCTGAGTCAACAGATGAGGACGTTTGCAAGACAACAACTAACTGCACGAACAGTTCGACGATGTTTGCAGCAGCATGGACTATCAGCTCGGAGACCGTGGCTGCTGTTACCCTTGACGCTGCATCACAGACAGGAACGCGTGCGATGGTGTACTCAACGACGAACCTGGCTGCACGAATGGCAAAACGTCATTTTTTCGGATGAATCCAGGTTCTGTTTACAGCATCATGACGGTCGCATCCGTGTTTGGCGACATCGCCTTGAACGCACATCGGAAGCGTGAATTCGTCATCGCCATACTGGCGTATCACCCGGCGTGATGGTATGAGGTGCCATTGGTTACACGTTTCGGTCATCTCTCGTTCGCATTGACGGCACTTTGAATAGTGGACGTTACATTTCAGATGTGTTATGACCCGTGGCTCTACCCTTCATTCGATCCCTGCGAAACCCTACATTTCAGCAGGATAATGCACGACCGCATGTTGCAGGTTCTGTAGGGGCCTATCTGGATACAGAAAATGTTGGAGTGCTGCCCTGGCCAGCACATTCTCCAGATCTCTCACCAATTGAGCAACCGGCTCGTCACAATACGCCAGTCACTACTGTTGATGAACTGTGGTATGGTGTTGAAGCTGCATGGGCAGCTGTACCTGTACACGCCATCCAAGCTCTGTTTGACTCAATGTCCAGGCGTATCAAGGCCGTTATTACGGCCAGAGGTGGTTGTTCTGGGTACTGATTTCTCAGGGTCTATGCACCCAAACTGAGTGAAAATGTAATCACGTGTCAGTTCTAGTATAATATATTTGTCCAATGAATACCCGTTTATCATCTGCACTTCTTCCTGGTGTAGCAGTTTTAATGTCCAGTAGTGTAGGTTTTCCGTTGGCGTTGTTCAAGTACCGAGTACGGAATCAAAGTCCCTCCAATCGACGTCTCGTGATCGATAACATACACGGCTGAATGCGATGGACTTCCGCTTGATGCTCTGGCGATGGAGCCCTGAAGGACAGGTCACGAAGCATCATGTAGTAATATTCAAGTGTATCTCGGAGCCATCTCACTTTTTCTTTGCCATAAGTTATGAGAGCTCTTCATATCACTGATTTCGCACATTGCAGCCACTATGAAAGAATCGTACGGCGCATCGGAAGACGGCGAGTGCATGTCTACCACGGTTCTTCGATCCGCTGGCGACATTCAGAATTCACCAATAAGAGTGAATTAAGTTTCCACGAACTACAGCTCCGCTGCTGTGGGAGGGTTAATGTGCATAAATATGAAAGGTGATCCGTAACAGCTGTGGGCCAACGTTCAGTAGCCAACACTAAATGTCGCAACCCGTCAGAAACGCAAATCCGATCCAGTGCCGAGTGACTAGTAAAATACGTGTAGCCATCACGCTGCCCACGGATCTTTTCCAACGTGTCCATTAGTGTCATGTCTAGCAGACCGATTGCAATGCATAGCAGGAGTTAAAATTCGGAGTTTGATCCTTCGGTGTGAGAGCACATTAAAATTCCCTCCTACCAAGATATGATAATATCTGCCACGGAATAGGGGCGCCGTCTCCTCCGAGTAGAATTGTGCACGCGCCCGTCGACTGTCAGAGCCGGACGGTACATTATCAACATAATACGAGTGCCGTTCACAGTCATCGTCAGACCCCCGGCCGAAGGGAGATAATCGAAGTCACACACCGGAATCCCTTCCTGCACTAATATCGCCGTGCCACGTCCTTCGTCTGGAGTCGGCGCTAGGTTAAGTGTTGTAACCACACAAGTATGGAAAGGCAGCATTGCAGGTTTCCTGCACAAGCAGAATGGTCCAAATGGCTCTGAGCACTATGGGACTTAACTTCTGAGGTCATCAGTCCCCTAGAACTTAGAACTACTTAAGGGGGGTAGGACGTCAAACTTGGAGCAGGAGAGGCACCACAGGACATTTTAATTTCCACTGTCTATACTTTTACAAGTAAATTCATAAAACTTTTTCAGTATGACCAGGAAGGATTCAGAATTTACCCTCGTAGCAGCGGAAGTTCAAAAACATAACAAAATAATTTGTTTTACATGTGAAATTTCATCATTTTTTCACTTACTATTGGCTGCATTTGTAGCTATAGGTACACTTTTCTTCATAAGTAAGAGAGACTGTTCGATGAATTTTGCACAGCATACAAACCGTACTTACAGGTGTCTGAAACTCTAGAATCTATTTAATTTATGAAAAACTGAATGAGCCGTTACGTTTTAAACTTTATGTTTAGAAAAAAATCTAATTTTGTAGTTAATTATCTCAATTTTTACCACAGTTTTTAATAGATTTGGAAAATTCTAGAGTTTCATACACCTGTAAGTATGGTTTGTATGCTGTGCAAAATTCATCAAAGAATCTCTCTTACTTGGGATGAAAAATGTACCTATAGCAACAAATGTAGCCAATAGTAAGCGAAAAAATGATGAAATTTCATACGTAAAAAAATTTATTTGTTTATGTTTTTGATCTTCCACTGCTATGAGTGTGAATCCCGAATCCTTCCTGGTCATGCTGACGAAGTTTTATGAATTTATTCGTAAAAGTATAGACAGTGGAAAATAAAATGTCCTGTGGTGCCTCTCCTGCTCCAAGTCGGCCCGTTTGACGTCCTACCCCCCTTAAACCTAACTAACCTAAGGACATCACACACATCCATGCCCGAGGCAGGATTCGAACCTGCGGTCGTGCGGTTCCAGACTGTAGCGCCTAGAACCGCTCGGCCACTCCGGCCGGCGCACCAGCAGAATATCCGCGTCCATGGCGTAAATCATGTCCCGGAAAAGTTGCAACTTTGCAAGCGATCGTACAGTGTTAATGTTCACTTTTCTCATCTTATATGCTTGGTTCGTTGTCGTCGTCGTACTCGTGTCATGTCATTGTGAACTCCAAAGGCCTTAGTCAACTATTCGTGCTCAGAGGGTTGCCAGCTAACGGGCGTCCCTCCGGTGCTTTCGTTTTGTGGTGTGCGTCCCGTAAGTTAGCTGTCATCAAGGGGGGTGCCAATTCCGGTATCTCTTCGCCTTGTTCTGCCCAGTCACATTGGTCACCAATCCCAGAAACACCATCTGTTGCATTTCGATGTGGCTGCTGGCCCACTGTCGGTGATTCCTCGGTCGACAGTAACGGGTCAGTCGGTGTCAATGAAGAGGGACGGTCTGAAAGGCAGGACACCCAGTCACTATCTGCAGGAATCCTTTCAACGTCATCTACAGGCACGTGTTCCATGTCAGATGTCTCTTCGGCTCGAAGAACTTTCGTGTCCCCGAGGCTAGTGGAGGACGTGTAACCCGAACTATGGCGGAGCATCTTACGGCGGTGCGGCGGCCGTTGTTTGCGGGCCCTATCCTCTGCCGCCGTAGGCGACGCCTCACAATGTTCATCGGGCGCTCATTGGTCTGTTGCTGCCGCCACTGTCTCTTCCTCCAGTTCCACGCCGCGTGCTACTTGTGCGGGTGAGGAAGGGTCTTCCCTCATCTGCCGTGAGGCGGGTGTAGGGATCTCCTCCGTGTCACCTCCCTGCTCCCCTAACTCGGCCAACTCTTGCATCAACACGTCCGTGTCACGCTCCGAACTCGGCAGCATCTCCAGGAGGGCCACCGACACGTACGTCATCAGCAGTTGCGTGGGAACTTCTCGCTTCTCCACGTGCAGTCGCATGACACGGCGTTGTATGCACTCCGAGTGGGTACGTCCTTCTCCACCACAGCCAGACCATGTCCGCAGCCGACCATTGTAAATCACAAAAGCTGGACTTCCTCCAATATATAAATATGAAGGAATATGTTTGTTAAGGACGATGCGCATGTGTCGGACGCCTTTTAGCACGGGATGGGTGCTAAAACTCGCCCAGCGTTCAGGCGTATGACTGAATACCGTCCCAAATGGCCTCAACGATTCAATAACCGTCGATTCTTGTACCTCAAACGGCAGTTCAAAGATCCAAATGATCCTCACTCCCAACCCTTAAGGAGCTACTCCTACATCGCTGATATGACCATCAGGGTATCCATGAGCAGCGGCGATAGTTCTTCCACATACACTTTCATCGGCCGTCCTGACGTCCATTTTGCTGCCTAGAAATTGAGTCTGTAGCAGGTAAAAGAATTTCTTACCACAAAAAGAAACGCTCTATTTCGAAAGCCTTGGGTCTGGCATAGTCGTTGTCAAACGTAAATTGGATCGTAGTCTTTCTAAAACTATGTTCCATGGCGATCTATTCGGACAAAAACACACGCGAGTATCAGCTGTTTAAACTCTTCCTTTTACATGCGTGCCCGCGGGCGACACAACAGGTCCGAGCAGCGCCTCTGCCAAATGCAGACGTCGCGGCCATCCAGACACGCTTCCCAGGCGACCCAACTCCTGAACTTGTCACAAGGTAGTAGCGTCCACTGATCATTCACCTGCTAGCTCGCAGCGAATACTGTATTCGCCCAAGAGGCTTGGATTCTGTTGTGCATCCTCACTGCGGGCCGAAGTGGCCGTGCGGTTAAAGGCGCTGCAGTCTGGAACCGCAAGACCGCTACGGTCGCAGGTTCGAATCCTGCCTCGGACATGGATGTTTGTGATGTCCTTAGGTTAGTTAGGTTTAACTAGTTCTAAGTTCTAGGGGACTAATGACCTCAGCAGTTGAGTCCCATAGTGCTCAGAGCCATTTGTATCCTCACTGAAGGCATCAAGGGAATCACGCCTATATATACGCGTGGTGTGTGTACTGTCTGACATGTCCGACAGACACCTTTCATATCTGCGTAGTATTAAACGCTTTGCTGAAGTCTGATAGTGTCCATAGTGTGGCCTCACGATTATCCGTGATACATTTCAGGTCATCAGTTGCCTTAACTAACGCAGTGTCGCTGCATTGTCGCTTCTGATGTTTACGAAAGCCGGACTAATGACAACAACTTCCATTTGCGTATGTATTCAGGAACTAGGTCGTGAACAATATATCACAGACTTTGGCAAGATGCTGATTGGACGGTAATCACAAGGTGATTCTGCGTTTCCGTTCTTGAGGATTGTTCCGCCTAGGCTTCCTTTCCGTACCGTGGGATATGTTCCATTCACGAGAGCTAAAGTAAATGCATCTGTCAAGATCGGTACTTAACTACCTGCAGCATTATTTATCGTTTTTCTGCTGATACCGTCGTTGCCTATGGCTCGAAAAGAAATTCTCGTTATTGCTTTTCTTGCTTTTCTTGTCGTCTTTGTGTAACGTGTTTTAAGAGGAAAGTGTCGTGGTTAGATATGTAGTCTAGGAATTTTTTTTGGCAGATGTTCGTCAGCTGAGAACTGAAAAACAGTTTCCGACTTTGTCCTTCTGCCAGCCAAGCTACGGAGGTGCTTCCACAGGATCGGAGGTGTTATATCGCTGCAATATGAAGGGACGAGCGTGCCAAATTTTGGCATTGCGAATTTGTTGCTTTCCCCTGTTTCCGAGAGCGCTTATTATTCGGTGCACTGGGTTTCTGAGAAGTCGAATGAGCGTCACTGTACAGGGTGGTCCATTGATCGTGACCGGGCCAAATATCTCAAGAAATAAGCGTCGAACGAAATAACTACAAAGGACGAAACTTGTCTAGCTTGAAGGGGGAAACCAGATGGCGCTATGGTTTTGACCGCTAGATGGCGCTGCCATAGGTCAAACGGATATCAACTGCGTTTTATTAAATAGGAACCCCCATTTTTATTATATATTCGTGTAGTACGTAAAGAAATATGAATGTTTTAGTTGGACCACTTTTTTCGCATTTTGATGGATGGCGCTGTAATAATCACAAACATATTGCTCACAATTTTAGACGAACAGTTGGTAACAGGTAGGTTTTTAAAATTAAAATACAGAACGTAGGTACGTTTGAACATTTTATTTCGGTTGTTCCAATGTGATACATTTACCTTTGTGAACTTATCATTTCTGAGAACGCATCTGTTACACCGTGATTACCTGTAAATAACACATTAATGGAATAAATGCTCAAAATGATGTCCGTCAACCTCAGTGCATTTGACAATACGTGTAACGACATTCCTCTCAACAGCGAGTAGTTCGCCTTCCGTAATGTTCGCACATGCATTGACAATGCGCTGAGGCATGTTGTCAGGCGTTGTCGGTGGATCACGATGGCAAATATCCTTCAACTTTCCCCACAGAAAGAAATCCGGGAACGTCAGATCCGGTGAACGTGCGGGCCATGGTATGGTGCTACGACGACCAATCCACCTGTCATGAAATATGCTATTCAATACTGCTTCAACCGCATGCCAGCTATGTGCCGGACATCCATCGTGTTGGAAGAACATCGCCATTCTGTCATGCAGTGAAACATCTTGTAGTAACATCGGTAGAACATTACGAAGGAAATCAGCATACATTGCAGCATTTAGATTGCCATCGATAAAATGGGAGCCAATTATCCTTCCTCCCATAATGCCGCACCATACATTAACCCGCCAAGGTCACTGATGTTCCACTTGTCGCAGCCATCGTGGATTTTCCGTTGCCCTATAGTGCATATAATGCCAGTTTACGTTACCGCTGTTGGTGAATGACGCTTCGTCGCTCAAGAGAACGCGTGCAAAAAATCTGTCATCGTCCCATAATCTCTCTTGTGCCCACAGGCAGAACTGTACACGACGTTCAAAGTAGTCGCCATGCAATTCCTGGTGCATAGAAATATGGTACGGGTGCAATCGATGTCGATGTAGCATTCTCAACACCGCCGTTTTTGAGATTCCCGATTCTCGCGCAATTTGTCTGCTACTGATGTGCGGATTAGCCGCGACAGCAGCTAAAACACCTACTTGGACATCTGTTGACGTTTCACATGTGGCTGAACACTTCCTGTTTTCTTAAATGACGTAACTATCCGGCGAACGGTCCGGAAACTTGGATGATGTCGTCTAGGATACCGAGCAGCATACATAGCACACGCCCGTTGGGCATTTTGATTACAATAGCCATACGTCAACACGACGATATTGACCTTTCCCGCAATTTGTAGACGGTCCATTTTAACACGGGTAATGTATCACGAAGCAAATACCGTCAGCACTGGCGGAATGTTACGTGATACCACGTACCTACACGTTTGTGACTATTACAGCGCCATCTATCACAAAGCGAAAAAAGTGGTCCAACTAAAACATTCATATTTCTTTACGTACTACACGAATATTTAATAAAAAATGGGGGTTCCTATTTAAAAAAGCGCAGTTGATCTCCGTTTGACCTATGGCAGCGCCATCTACCGGGCCATCCATAGCGCCATCTGGTTTCCCCTGTCAAGCTAGACGAGTCTCGTTCTTTGTAGTTTTTTCGTTTGATGCTTATTTCGTGAAATATTTGGCCTGGTCACTATCAATGGATCACCATGTATATGTTTAATGTTCCTGCAAGTTATGTGTCCCTTTTTGAGCTTTATCTGGCTGATATCGACTGAGATATATATCTTTGTAAGTACAGCGTAATGACTGCGTTAAGGACAGCTACGTTCAATAATAAAAATTGCGTACACTGCAATATATCAGATGTTCAGAAATAGCTCCATGTAGAGTCCAGCTAACATAAATAGCTTACAATAACATCATCATCATCACCACCACCATGTTTAAAAATTTTGTTGTAGAAAAAAAAGACGGTTTTTCGTATTTCTTTCCTGAATAATACACTACTGGGCTGTTGAGTACCTGGAGAATTATGTGACAGAGGAGAGATACATCTTCCGTGACTAGCACGCTCGAAAGCGCGTTCGTAATGCTTGTGGCTTATGAATGGCATCACAAAGATAAGTGACCGTGGGCGCCAGCTGACGCACACAGCGAGATACAACACATTACGTGACTGCATTTCTCGCTCGTGTCAGGTGCGTGTGGTCACCGAAGACAAAAGGCTGTCAACAAGGACGGCAATATTCGCAGCATGGTGAAAGCCTTTCCATTTCACTTTGCCGATCTGTATTTCAGTACTGTTGCTTATTTCAAAAATGGTTCAAATGGCTCTGAGCACTATGGGACTCAACTGCTGAGGTCATTAGTCCCCTAGAACTTAGAACTAGTTAAACCTAACTAACCTAAGGACATCACAAACATCCATGCCCGAGGCAGGATTCGAACCTGCGACCGTAGCGGTCTTGCGGTTCGAGACTGCAGCGCCTTTAACCGCACGGCCACTTCGGCCGGCTGTTGCTTATTTACTCCAGCAGCTTTAAATTTGGATGCACAAGTCATCCGAGGATAATCGGAGGAGGTGATCGGCAACTGAACATAGAACATTTTAATCAGTGGCCACTACACCGCACACATTCTGCTACCCGTCACACTTCTACTGAAGTCGCCAGAGTCCCTTGGTACAATATGGATTCTAAAGGGTGGAACAGAGGTACTCAAAGCAGATCACAGCAATTGTGTCTTTATATTATCTCAGCCTCCAATGCATGCAACGTCGGATAAAACAGTAATGTATGACGATTGTGAAACAATCTGCTGGAGTACTTAGGCAGCAGGTGAAATTTCTGCACCAGCAAATAAGTACACAAAAATAAACAAAAGTCATTGCATTAAAACATGAGTCTTCTCAAACACTAACCGCGCGGTCTAGGGGGCGCCTTGCCACGGTTCGCGCGGCTCCCCACGTCGGGGGTTCGAGTCCGCCCTCGGGCATGAGTGTGTGTGTTGTCATTAGCGTAAGTTAGATTAAGTAGTGTGTAAGCCTAGGGACCGATGACCTCAGCAGTTTGGTCCCACAGGAAACTACCACCACCACCACCACCACCACGAACACTAAATCTCTTTCAGTTTGGTGACTTCGACACTTCGTCCACGTCTTTATTTTTCCCTCCATGCACGTATACGATCTTTAACAGATACTGTCATTTAGATATCAGCTCATTCGAATATCTTTGTGTAGACACGCCTTGTAATAATGCCGAACCGAACCCTACATCGACGTACGGGGTGACAATTACTGAACTACATGAAATAAAACCGTCATAACTTCTGAGCGGTTTGCGTTAGGACGTTGAACCCGCACGATTGGCCGCGGGGTATGCTGGGAATTAGTACGCACCATATGGTTTGGTTTAGCTACGAAGCCCACTTTCATTTGAATGGGTTCATCAATAAGCAAAATTGGCGCATTTGGGGGACTGAGAATCCGTATTTCGCTATCGAGAAGTCTGTTCACCCTCAACGGGTGACTGTGTGTCATGCAATGTTCAGTCACGGAATATTCGGTGTGAAATTCCTTGATGGCACGGTGACTACCGAACGGTATGCGAAGGTTTTGGAAGACGATTTCATCCTCATTATCCAAAGTTACCTTTATTTCGACAAGATGTGGTTCATGCAAGACGGAGCTAGACCTCAGCGAAGCAGGAGAGTAATGTCCTGAAGGAGAACTTTGTGGACCGCACTCTGGCATAGGCCTCGATTGGCCGCCATATTTTCCGGATCTGAACACATGCGACTCCTTTTTGTGGAGCTATATTAAAGACAAGGTGTGCATAAACAGCCCCAAAATCACTGCTGACAAGGGAACCTCCCCATCGCACCCCCTCAGATTTAGTTATAAGTTGGCACAGTGGATAGGCCTTGAAAAACTAAACACAGATCAATGGAGAAAACAGGAAGAAGTTGTGTGGAACTAGGACAAAAATAGGCATAATATACAAACTGAGTAGCCCATGTGCAAGATAGGCAGCATCAAGGATAGTGAGAACGCAGGAGCGCCGTGGTCTCGTGGTTAGCGTGAGCAGCTGAGGAGCGTGAGGTCCTTGGTTCAAGTCTTGCCTAGAGTGAAAATTTTAATTTTTTATTTTCAGACAATTATCAAAGTTCAGGCACTCATACAAAATCAACTTCGATCTCCAAAATTCCAGGACATGTTCAGATTTGCTTGGACATATGCAGGATTTGACGGTCTACACACGGAAAAATTTGAAAACGTTAAAAACATATGTTTTGACAGAGCACAGAGAAAACTTAGCGACTGTGAAACTGTTGCATTCATTTGTTGCAGTTCATGTGACAAACTCTTATGTTTTCATCACTTTTTTTCGGAGTGATTATCACATCCACAAGAAAACCTAAATCGGGCAAGGTAGAAAAATCTTTTTTACCCATTCGCCAAGTGTACAAGTTAGGTGGGTCGACAACATATTTCTGTCATGTGATGCACATGCCGTCACCATTGTCGTATGGAATATATCAGACGTGTCTTCCTGTGGACGAATCGGTTGACCTATGACCTTGCGATCAAATGTTTTCGGTTCCAATTGGAGTGGCACGTCCTTCCGTCTACTGATCGCACGGTTTTGCGGTGCGGTCGCAAAACACAGACACTAAACGTATTATAGTGGACAGACACGTCAATGAACGAACGGACAGATCATAACTTTGCGAAAATAAGGAAAGTAAAATTTTCACTCGAGGGAAGACTCGAACCAACAACGTTGCGTTCCGCAGCTGCACACGCCAACCACGGGACCACGACGATCCTGAGCTCATACTATCTTTTATGTTGCCTATCTTGCAGATGGACTAGTCAGTTTGTAAATTTTGCTTATTTTTTTCATAGTTCCACACAACTTCTTCCTGTTTTCTCGAGTGCTCTGTGTTCAGTGTTTCAAGGCCTATCCACTGTGCCAACTTATAACTAAATCTGAGGGGGGTGCGATGGGAAGGTTCCCTTGTGAGCTGAAAACAGCCAATCAGGAAGTTATCGACAGCATCGATGTTCCGACACTTCAGTGGGTCATGCAGAATTTTGCTATTCGTCTGCGCCACATCATCGCCAATGATGGCAGGCATATCGGACATGTCATAACCTAAATCCGAACATCTGTAGTCACTCGTACATGTTGAATAAAGTATATGCACGCCGTACTTTGTAACTTATTTACGTTTTTTATAACTATCACCCTGTAATATCTGTGAACTATTTGCAGCTCTACACAACCAGGACGTTAAAGATCGCAGAGGATAAACCTTGGATACAGACTTCTAGCAGAAAATTCGAGTACCATCAGATGGGATTTCATGAGAGCTAGCATCTTGTTCATCCACGAATGCATTAGTCTGGGTGAGAACTGAGTCTGCCGTATACTCTGTAGTCTAGATTTTAATGCTGAACTGCACTCTGAGCCATCAACGTACAAACAAAAGCACTGCTACGCAAGAGGGATTACTGGAAAGGAACAGTTTATTTGTCAAGACACAAGCAGAACCTCTTGGCTGCGGGAAGCAACTACACATAAAACGCTGCACGCAAACATTTCGTTCAGGCAAACAGCGCAACAGGTGCTACGGAATGAGAACACTTTGGAAAGCACGAGGAACAGAAAATTTAACAGAAACTACGAGCGAGAAAAAATGGAATCCTACTGGGAAACAAACCGCAATTCAAATGCACAACGGTGGCAAGTTCGAGCTAAGTGCATGAAGCACTCCTGATACAAAAAAAAAAGAAAAAAAAGCCTGGTTTCTACAGATTTTCAATAGCGACTTGCCACCAACAGATGTCTGAATATACAAAGACAATGAAAACACATTATACTAGATTTCGACGAAGCAGTTAATTATCAGGACAATAAAAGCTCTGAATACAAAAAAAAGTGAAACACTATTTCCTCCTCTTTACTACTTGAAGGACATAAAAGGGAGGCGGTAAGTGAGAGGAAATTGAGACAGGGTTGCAGGCTATCCCCAGTATTATTCAACCTGTAGACTGGCTTAGCAGTAAAGAAAACCCAAGAATTTTCAAAGGAATAAACGATTAGAGAGAAGAAATATGAACGTCAAGTTTTCTCATATACTGCAAAGAACTTGGAAGATCAGTCTTGAAAAGATGAACATCAATGAATCTAAAACAATAGTAATGGAGTGTAAGAGAATTAAATATCGTGATGCCGAGGGAATTTGATCAAGTAATGGGAGAGTAAAAGTAATAGAGGAGTTCTGCTATCTGAGCAACAAAATAACTACATTCGCCGAAGTAAAGACGATTGTAATATGTAGTTGCCAATAGCAAAAAAAAGGCGTTACTGGAAAAGACAAATATGTAAAAATCTAATATAAATTTAAGTAAGCCTACATTCAAGAAGAGAATAGAAGTTTTTGAAATGTGCTACAGAGAAATGCTAAAAATGAGTTGCGTAGATCGAGTAACTAATAAAGTGGTGCAGAAACGAACTGGAGAGAAAAAGAGTTTAATGATTCAACTTGGCTAAAAGAAGGGATAGGTAAATAGGAGGAGACTTCAAAAAGTAAGTTACATATACACTGAAGCGCAAAAAAAACTGGTATAGGTATGCGTATTCAAATACAGACATACGTGAACAGGCAGAATATGGGGTTGCGGTCGGCAAAGCTTATATAGGACAACAAGTGTCTGGCGCAGTTGTTGGATCAGTTACTGCTGCTACAATGGCAGGGCCCGCATCTCGTGGTCGTGCGGTAGCGTTCTCGCTTCCCACGCCCGGGTTCCCGGGTTCGATTCCCGGCGGGGTCAGGGATTTTCTCTGCCTCGTGATGGCTGGGTGTTGTGTGCTGTCCTTAGGTTAGTTAGGTTCAAGTAGTTCTAAGTTCTAGGGGACTGATGACCATAGATGTTAAGTCCCATAGTGCTCAGAGCCATTTTCAACCATTTACAATGGCAGGTTATCAAGATTTAAGTGAGTTTGAAAGTGATGTTACAATCGGCGCACGAGCGATGGGACACAGCGATGAAGTGGGGATTTTCCCGTACGACCATTTCAAGAGTGTACCGTGAATATCAGGAATCCGGCAAAACTTCAAATCTCCGATATCACTGCGGCCGGGGAAAGATCCAGCGAGAACGGGACCAACGACGACCAAAGAGAAATTGCTGCGGATTTCAATGCTGGGCCATCAACACGTGTCAGCGTGCGAACCAAAAAAACAAAGAAAAAAAAACGCCAGACCTCCGAAGTTCATGCGAGGTGTAGGGTGGGTCAATGATGTCACATTGTTACCAAATTTCACCACAATTCTGCCCAACGCCATCGTGGATTCATCACACGATAGGAGCGTTGTCACCCCCCCCCCCCCCTCTTACCCACAATTCACCGCTTCTTTTAACGCCTCTGCGATGGAGGTCAGAGCCGTGACATACAGCGCTGAAATCACGTGGTTTCCTTACGGATGACCGAGGAGAAGGTGGCACAAATGGCGTCAATGAAACCACCCTTTCCCTCGGTGCGTTCATTCCCACACATTTTGCTGTCGAGAACAACAGTTTGCAGTGTGATGAGCAACAGCACGACCTCCCTGATAACGTTCGACACCGCTTTGTAAGTGCTCCTGCTCGGCGCCGTCTTGTGGCGTGATCACGGAGGGGTTCAACATTGACATGTGTGTGAATAAAACGGCAAAGCCTCCCTCTAAGGCCTCCTCGTTCGGCGACACCCTCGGCGCCACCCTGCACCTGTGTTGAGTCCGTTAAAAATATACCTGTCGGAGGCCCATTCAGATGAGTGGTGCTTGTGGCTGCTATAGCGCCTGTGGGCAGGCAACCCCACCTAAGGGGTGTCGAAGAGGTTGCCGAAAGAGTGCATGAAGAGGAAACTGTACACATACAGCAGAACAGGATACGCCATGACCAACCTGACAGCTAGCAAAATCATTCGGCAGAAAGGGGTTTTCGTCAAATGCCTGTAATACAAAGTTTACAACCTTCCCATCAGAGGGAGCTCAGCTGCAAATCTTCCAAATTTGTTCCTATTTGTTCAAAAATGGTTCAAATGACTCTGAGCACTATGGGACTCAACTGCTGAGGTCATTAGTCCCCTAGAACTTAGAACTAGTTAAACCTAACTAACCTAAGGACATCACAAACATCCACGCCCGAGGCAGGATTCGAACCTGCGACCGTAGCGGTCTTGCGGTTCCAGACTGCAGCGCCTTTAACCGCGCGGCCACTTCGGCCGGCCGTTCCTATTTGTCTGCACAAAAAGTTATCCATGTGAATTTTCATAAGGTGTATTTGCACAGACAGTCTGGTTTCCCTCTTAGCAACAGCACCACTTCCTAGAAATCCCCTGGCGTAATTCCCCTTCCAGTCAATAAGTTAACAGTATTTCTGTCACTCCTTATCCGTTCCACGCACTCAGCAACTGAAAGCACAGCTCAAATATCTTAGTATAAGGCTGGTTGATTTCTATGTCATTCATGGGAAGTGTTTGCAAAACTTGAATGTCACCGGTATGTAACCCGCACGTTGTATCATACGATCATTTTGTGCCGTGCGCGTGGTTTTCTTGGCGCCAATCCGTAAGGACAGCTCACGCGCACTCTTTGGTTCCCGCGGGGTTGTGGTACTCCTTAGCGCCGCAAGAGGGCAGTGAGTGCCCGAGCGCAGTGTGTTCAGAGGCACGCTGAAAAGGAAGTTGTTTAGCGACTGACAGAAAGAAGAGCTCCGTGGCCGGAGTGACGGGTAAACTTTGAGTGGGTCCGATCATTGCTGTGTATGCAGAGGCCGCGCTCTGAAGTGTCCTAGAATGTTGGCGCCTGGTGGAGCTCTGCGATTAATACACCGGGCCGTTGACAGAAGGAAGATCGGTTGCTCTGCCCGATACTGAGTTTCTTCTAACCGTGAGATCAACGTCTCTAGCGAAGTACACGTTTCGCATGGCTGTGACCCAACGTATCCTGATTCCTTCTATGTATTTGATCAGTTAATGTTCTCCTCTCTAATTTTGCAGGCGCTTAGGCCTGGGAAATTGCATAAATTTTCGCTCTTACTGTTTTGGTATTTATGCGGTCGCCTTTTGCATGCGACGGTGATACTTTGGACACAATTTAGTGTGACCAGTCCACGGGCCGTGACATTTTCTGTCCTGGAAACTGCAAATTTGGATCGGCTGTTGTTTGTGTACTGATGCATCGCATTTCAATTCGGGGTCTAAATTCTGATATATTAATACATTTTAGTGTCGCCGTCTGTGAGCTGTGATATTAGAATAATTGATGTTCTGTGTAAACTAAAGATCTGGTCAGCTGCGATTTCGGTATACGAATAGGCCGCGTTTCTATTACAAAACTATGCTCTGATGTACTGACAAGTTTTAGTGCGAGAAATCGATGGGCGATTGCATGTGAATAATTGCTCTTCTGAGTGATCTACTGATTCGGCTGGTTGCTGTTTATTGTTCTGTACTAATTTCCACTATTCTAGCCAGCGACTTAAGCTCTGGTATAAATCTGCTTGATTAATTTTATATGTATATGTGTGTTGCAGGCCCAAGCCAATAGCTGTGAGCAAGATCTTTACCTGTTCTAAAGAGGAATGTGGTTAGCTTCAAAGTTATAGTATTCTGTGTAACGCTGTCCACCTAGCGGCATTGTTCTGTCTTTAAACCATAACCAAGGTATCTGGGTACGTTACCTTCCTTTTAATATTATTCGCTGGGCATCGCGCTAATCACACACATAGTGAGGCCTTTTTGTCTGTAATCTTCCTGCAGCCACCCAGTGTTGCCTTAACTTTGTTTGAAACTTGACTGTTAGGCGCGCCTCTGCTCGTGTTTAAAAAGGAAAAGGATAAACAAAACTTCTGTTAAGTGGATCTAGTTGTTTAATTTACGCCTTTCTTGTAAATACTACTTGCGCAGAAAGGGCCGTGATAAATTATTTGCATAGTTACCTGAGATCGACTTGACTAAAGTTCTTTTTTGCAAAATGATGCGTATGTATTGCGGTTAATTTATTTACGGAGAGAAGCTAAACGAGATCACCTTATTTGATGCCTCTTGACTTGCTAGCCTAGAGCGGATATAGCTCTCAGCGTTGTTTGATAGAATGTTTAGTTGTCTTTTGCAGCCTCAGTAATAACATTGTGCCTTATATTTCTTTAAGCTGTGATGACCTTCATCGTTCTGAAAATCAGAATTTGCGCGTCCATCCGCCCGACGGCAAACTTGGGTGGCGCGGACCTGCAACTCGCCTCTACATTGTCGGCGGAGCGCCCTCTATAAATGTGGGGTGCTCGGGGCAAGCAAATAGCAGTAGTTGGCTCTGAGAACTACTTATCGTAATAGCTCCTGTTTGCCAGGCGCCGATGTGGTGTACGGTAGTACGGTGTCTTAGCATGGAGTGTTACATGTTTTTCCTTTGGGAACACAGCGTTGGCCGGCAATAATGAACTGCAGATTCCACCTAGTTCTTTGAACTATGCATCTAAAGCAATTGTTTATGCCTGTGGTACTGATAATCCAAAAGTGGACATAACGTTTTCGAAGAAGGTTGTTTTTTTAATGTTGTAGTTGACTGATGATTTCTACTGTTTGTCGTGAGAGTTCTTAACATTGTTGTACCAGTCGGTAGGATTTATCCAGGTAAACCTTTTAAGGTGATATTGGGCGATGAATACAAATGCATTTCCTACATTGACATGGGTGACTGAACCCTTTAGTTTCACTGTGTCTCTGTGTTCGCTTTTGATGCAGAATCGGTACTGATGGTGCAAAGTGGTCTGATTTTATTACCAACAGCCAACGTTGAGAACGGCTGGACAGTTGGCACTACAGAACAAATACTACGGTGTGCTACGGGTTTTGTGCAGCACCGATCAGCGCGGAACAAGGTTAGTGTTGATAGTCTGATGCGAGGTGGTATTACAAAGTGTGGCCCTTTTAGCTGTTCCCTCGCTGTCACTTGTCTGGTTTACCGAATTTACGGAAATTTGTGATTTGTTGCTCTTTCCTATTTTGCTGACTGCGGTAAGGGCCGGTAGTGTTGCTGTACACCCTCACATGGGAATATGGTTATACACATGTTCCCTGTGTGCGCTGTCTGTGCAAATGGCTACCCAATGTTGCTAAATTATTGAAGTGTTTGCTTCTGGCCCCAAGTGGGCAATGCAGTCAAAGTTTTCGCTTTAATCGTAGCATTGGTTAAGGTGTTACATGCCGTAAGGATTATAGAGATTAAACATTATGGGTGTGACAGTGGTGTCCCGCATGACTGTAGGTAAAACAGATGCGGCATGTCAGCGTGCTGTTGTACTGCTTAGCGTGTATTTAGATTTAGAGTTATTAAAAAATATATAATCGCTGGTTCCCACAAGGGACACCTCTTTAATCTTAGAAGTGGTGCACCGCGATAATTAAAGTTATTTTTCTTGGATTTAGGATAATTTAAATCAGTGAGGCTGTTAAGCAAACATTTTTTAGCATAACTTTATCTTGGGCTGCGCTCAACCACAAAATACAGCACCGCAACTTGTTCAGGTTGGGGTGCTTGGGCAGTAACCAGTGAAAGCGCAGTGCTTTATGATAAGCCGGTGCAGTGGGCATTAGTAATTGTTGTACGTGTATGGCGAGTAGTGGTTAATGTCCAGTGTGTATGTCGTATTTCGTTTACGTGTATTATGATTCTTATCCAGGGTCCAAAGTAATTAAATTCAGATTTTATTTTTTATCAATTTTATGTTATCGAGTAGAACTCTCATTAATGGATGGATATACTTTAAAGATAATTTCAGTCTGTTAGAATAGATGTTTTAAATTTATGTAAGCTATTGAGAGCTTAAAAGAGATGAAACTGCGTTTGTTATTAGAGTTCAATTTTAACTATCCGCAGTACTTACTTAGTCTGTCTCGCTGTTGGATTAACTACAATTCATTGTTGTTAAAGGCTCTGGCTACATTTTAAGGGGGCCGTTGCCTTATACCGGTCTTAATTACAGGTTGATACCGCTGATTACCACTGGAGAAACTTTGGTTCCCAGCGTGTCCCCCTGAACTGATGCTCCAGCAATCTCGAGGCCGGCAGCCCTGTAGCCAGTCAAGAATACGAGCTTCATCTAAGGGATATTTTCATTAATAAGTGGTTTCCAGCTCAGTCTAGTCAGTTAATTACCCCAGCCTTCCACTCCTAACCGCAAAAGTCCTGCACAGCATTCTGTTTGTACTTGGTCTATTCGGTGGAGCTTGCTAAATGGAAAAATAGATAATTAAAAGCTCCATATCCGCAAACACTGTTTTTCATGTCTTCCCAGTCCCATGATCACGTAATCCTCCGGTGGGATTGCAGCGGTTTTTCCATCACCTAGCTGAGCTACGGCAACTGTTAAGCTTTACACCTGCTTTCTGTATGGCCATCCAGGAACCCTGGTTCCCTGCAATGCGGAGCCTACCCTCTGCGGCTATGAGATATTACAGGAACCGTAGCGACTATACTAGTGTCAGGTGGAGTTTGCGTCTATGCCCTGAACTCAGTATGTAGTGCCCCTTCAAACCCCTCTTGAAGCTGTGGCTGTCAGGATAAGGACGACACAGGAAATATCTGTCTGCAATGTATATCTTCCTCCAGATGGTGCAGTACCCCTGAATGTATTGGCTGCACTGATTGATCAACTCCCTAAACGTTTCCTACTTTTGGGAAATTTTAACGCGCATAACCCCTTGTGGCGTGGCGCCATGCTTACTCACCAAGGTAGGGAAGTCGAAAATTTACTGTCACATTTCAACCTCTGCCTCTTAAATACATTTCAGTGTGGCACATGACACATACACATATTGCGCCATTGATCTCTTGGTTTGCAGTCCTGGCCTTCTACCATCTATCCACTGGAGAGCACATGACCTGTGTGGTAGTGACCACTTCCCCACCTTCCTGTCACTCTCCCGGCGTCATGAACACGGACGCGTATCCAGATGGGCTTTAAACAAGGCAGACTGAGAAACCTTCACCTCAGCTGTCACCGCTGCATCTCCCACACATGGTGCCATCGATGTTGTGACTGAGCAGGTCACTAAAACGATCGTTTCTGCGGCGGAAAACGCGATCCCTCGTTCTTTAGGGTGCTCCCGGCGAAAGACAGTCCCTTGGTGGTAGTCGGAAGTCGCTGAGTCAAAATATTGTCGGCGAGCTCTACAGCGACATAAGGGGTATCCTTACCTAGAGCACCTAATAGCCTTTAATCAGCTCCGTGCCCGCGTTCGCCAGCTTATAAAACGATGGAAACAGGGGTGTTGGAAGAGGTACGTGTTGACTATTGGCTGCCAGACGTCACCTTCCCAAGTCTGGACGAAGATCAGACGTCTTTTTGGGTACCACATCCCAACTGGTGTCCCTGGCAGTAACATCAATGGCGTGTTATCTACCGACGCAAATGAGATTGATAAGCACTATGCTCGAGTCTGTGTGTCGGGGAACTATCCCCCAGCCTTTCGCACCCTCAAATGGCGGATGGAAACGAAAGCCCTCTAATTCACTACTCGCCACAGTGAACCCTATAACGCCCCATTTACAGAGTAGGAGCTCCTCAGCGCCCTTGCACATTGCCCCGACACAACTCCTGGCCGGATCGGATCCACAGTCAGATGATTAAACGTTTCTCGTCGGACTACAAGCGACATCTCATCTTCAACCGGATCTGGTGTGGTGGCGTCTTTCCATCGCAATGGCGGGAGAGCACCATCATTCCGGTGCCCAAACCCGGTCGAAATCCGCTTGATGTGGATAGCTACCGGCTCATCAGCCTCACCAGCTTTCTTTGTAAGCTGCTGGAACGTATAGTGTGTCGGCGGTTGGGTTGGGTCCTGGAGCCACGTGGCCTACTGGCTCCATGTCAGGGCGGCTTCCGCCAGGATCGCTCTACCACTGATAATCTTGTGCCCCTCGAGTCTACCATTCAAACAGCATTTTCCAGACGCCTACATTTGGTTGCCGTCTTTTTTTGACTTACGTAAAGCATAAAAAACGACCTGGTGAAATATCCTTGCCGCACTGTATGAGTGGGGTCTCTGGGGCCCGCTGCCGATTTTTATACAGGACTTCCTGTCGCTCCGTACTTCCCGTGTCCAAGTTGGTGCCCCCCATAGTCCCCCCCCGGGCCGTCGGTCTCACCTTCTCTGTATGCGGATGACTTCTGCATTTCGTACTGCTCCTCCAGTACAGGGAGCCATTCACAAGGCGCAGACATGAGCTCTAGCCCATGGCTTCCACTTTTCAGTCGCGAAGTCGTGTGTCATGCACTTCTGTCAGCGTCGCACCGTTCATCCTGAACCAGAAATTTACCGTAATAACGATCCACTCACTGTAGTGGAGACATCGGTTCTTATGACTGGTTTTCGATGCCCGATTGACTTGACTACCTCACCTTCGTCAGCTTAAGGGAAGTGCTGGCAGCACCTCATTGTCGTCTGCTGCCTGAGCAACACCAACTGCTGTGCAGATTGCTCCACACTGCTGCAGCTCCACGCTGCTGCAGCTCCACGCTGCTGCAGCTCCACGCTGCTGCAGCTCCACGCTGCTGCAGCTCCACGCTGCTGCAGCTCCACGCTGCTGCAGCTCCACGCTGCTGCAGCTCCACGCTGCTGCAGCTCCACGCTGCTGCAGCTCCACGCTGCTGCAGCTCCACGCTGCTGCAGCTCCACGCTGCTGCAGCTCCACGCTGCTGCAGCTCCACGCTGCTGCAGCTCCACGCTGCTGCAGCTCCACGCTGCTGCAGCTCCACGCTGCTGCAGCTCCACGCTGCTGCAGCTCCACGCTGCTGCAGCTCCACGCTGCTGCAGCTCCACGCTGCTGCAGCTCCACGCTGCCCTTGTTCAATCCAGCCTTGACTATGGGAATCTGGTTTACGGTTCGGCGGCGCCCTCAGCGTTGCATTTACTCGACCCAGTGCACCACTGTGGCGTTCGCCTAGCAACGGGAGCCTTTAGGACGAGTCCAGTGACCAGTGTCCTGGTGGAGGCCAGAGTTCCTCCATTGAAGGTTACGCATGCACAACTGCTCGCTAGTTACGTTGCACACGTTCTTAGTTCTCATGCGTAACCAAATTTCCGTCTCCGTTTCCCAACCACAGTGGTTCATCTCCCACATCGGCGGTCTAGGTCAGGGCTTAAGATTGCGGTTCGCATCCGGTCCTTTCTGTATGAAAGGGAGTCCTTCCCATTAACACCTCTCGTCGAGGTCGATTCACGTACACCTCCATGGTGTACACCTAGGCCTCAGATTCTTCTGGACCTTTCGCATGGCCCTGAGGACTCTGTTAACCATGTGGCTCTCTGCCGTCACTTCCTCTCGATTCTCGATATGTACCAGGGCCATGAAGTGGTTTACCCCGGCGGCTCAATGGTTGATGGTCACGTAGGCTTTGCCTATGTTCATGGAAGACACACTGAACAGCACTCCTTGCCAGATGGCTGCAGTGTTTTCACTGCAGAGCTGGCGGCCATTCTCGTGCTCTTGAGCACATCCGTTCATGCTCTGGCGAGTCATTTCTCCTGTGTACTGACTCCTTGAGCAGCCTACAAGCTATCCACCAGTGCTACCTTCGCCATCCTTTGGTGTCGTCCATTCAGGAGTCTATGCCCTCGAATGGTCCCGTCGTTCAGTGGTGTTTGTGTGGACCCCTGGACGTCGGAATACTAGGCGACGAACTTGCCGACAGGTCAAACCCCCGACCATCAAGTTGTATGATGAAGTGTGGACGCCCAACATTTCGTCTCTTACTCGTGGTTTCACCGTCCTTCAGACACTTTCAATAGAAGTTCACGACAGTAGCACGCTAACAACCGACCAGTTTCACCGTTTCCAAAATGCTCGTTCCCAAATGTAAGACTTAAGTTTGGCCTTCGTCAAATTTGCTTATGCCACTGGATTTCCCAGTTTGCGTCCCATATCGTCGCTAGAATGATATCGCATTAGTCTCTCCTGTGGTGATACACGTTCCTTCCCGAGTCACGTGCTCGCAGTGCCACCACGCGGCATACATTCTTGCTGTGGGAAGTGGTCATAATGTTTTGGCTCATCAAAGCATTTTTCTTTTCTTTGAATACCGCCAATTGAAATAGTTCCAAGCTACTTAAAACACTTTTTTGGGAGAAGAATGACATTCAATGCTAGTACATTAATCAGACCACCACCCATTTTCAATGTTAACGTGCAGACGGCATATGGCACAACTAGCAGTAGAGGGTATCCGGAGGATGCTAAACCAGCATAGTCGTGGTCGCAATGGGCAAACGGAGCGATGTATTTGGCGGCCAAAACATGATCAGTGGCTTTCGCACCAAGCCACGCGCTGGAGCCGGCTAAGTTTTTAAACTGTTTACGTGCCGCCTTGGTGAAAATGTACCGTGCATTGGAAAATGGCGCTATCCAAAGCCGGCGCTGAGGCAACTTTGGTGCATCACGGACCATACGCCACAGGGATGAACGACGGCTGCGGAAATGTGTACGGGCGAATAGATGTGGAACTGTTGAGCAGTTAACCACTTCAATAATTCAAAAACAGTCTTAATCGCATTTATTATTATTGTTATTATTAATTATTATTTATTATTATTATTATTATTATTATACCGCCAACCGGTTTCAACCCGACGTAGCGGTCATCATCTGGGCGTTTACACCATTGGTCGACTGCTGGTGGTGTCACTCCTGTCTACATAACGGCAGGAAACTATGGTGTAAACGCCCAGAAGATGACCCCTACGTCGGGCTGAAACCGGTTGGCGGTATAATAATCATAATAAATGCGCTTAAGACTGTTTTTAAAGTATTGATTAATCATACTAATCGCAGCTTCTCTCCACAACCATGTTGTCCAAAAAGTTCTCAACTACCTGGTTCACGCACCCGAGCTGACTGCTCTTCGTCGGCGACGAAGGCTTGAATTTCCATGCCAATACCGCAACTGCACGTCAGCTGAGTGGCGACGGATGGTCGTATCAGATGAATCACACTTTATGCTCAATCAGACAGGTAGCCTTTGGTGTGTACGGCGTTAAATGTCTGAAAGCAAATATCCTGCAACCAGGATGGAGTGTTATTGTCTGCGGAACGATTTCGTGGCATTCCCTGGGCGATATCTTCATGCTGGAAGGGCAATGGATTAATACAAGTATGCATTTATCCTTTGGGATCATGTCGACCCCTACATGCAGTTTGATTTTCCTCGACACAACACCTACCAGCAGGACAATGCAACGTGTCACACAGCGCACATGCGGGCTTCGACGAGCACCAGGACGAGTTTATCATACGCCCCTGGCTACCAAACTCCCCGGATTTAAACCCAATCGAGAATCCGTGGGACCATAGAGATAGAGTTGTTCGCACCACGGATCCTCAATCGAGAAAGCGCTGACCACTGCACTAGGCTCCACATCCCTATCGGTACCTTCCAGAACCATTCTGACACTTCCTGCGCGTCTCAGAGCGGTCCGCGCTTTAAAACGTGGTTATTCAGGTTTTACACTGGGAGTCACATTAAAGAATCTGGACAGCGTAATATTGGTTGGTGAAGGCAAGCGAAGAACTGCTGTGTCGACTGTCAAAGACCTGTATCTGGCCACGATGAAGATTTGGACCTTATTCTGGCGTCCTTGCCCCTGACAGCACCACACGTGAGGTTGGTAGCTCATGTTTAACTAAATTAAGAACCTCGGCACTACGGTACCGCTTCTGTGAGATATCATATTGTATCGCTTAGTTATCAGCCGTCTCAAATCTGTGTTACATACAGTTGGTGTCCGCAGATCGTTCTTCTATAAACATGAATTATTTTGTCAACAAAACACATCCTACGGAATTGTTGTTAAATATTGTTCAATTAATTTGACTCTTTGGATGGATAAGATTCAATGGTTTCCCTACACCGGTTGCGACGAACACTGGAATGTTTCCCTCGAAACGGGCATGGGCTATCTCTTTCCCCATTCATGCCCTGTCCAAGGCTTTGCTTCATCTCTGACGACCTCGTCGCGATAGGACGTTAAGGGGAGTTGGAATGCCGGAAAATGGAAAAAATTCACATTTTCAGTTTTTAACCTTATAACTTAATTTGAAATTTTCTGCTTAAAATGGTGCAAAATTTGTTAAGAAATTCCAATTGGAAGTATTTTTATTTAATTTATCAAAATTACATGTGCGCCCAGCAAAGTTACCCATCTTGTGATTTGTACACATTTAAATCTTCGCATTTCCGAAAACATTACATATAGAAGGCTGTGGATTTCACTCTTCAGTTGTAGAATCTTTGATCCTTCCATAGGTACCATTGTTTTTACGACTAGCTGTGTTTATTGTTCAGTTTTTGATCTGTGAGTGTTTGTTTTGAGCCTCGAGTTTAGTTTGTCGCTCATTTGGAGTTTGTTATCTGTCTTGTT
This sequence comes from Schistocerca americana, assembly GCF_021461395.2. Classification (NCBI taxonomy): domain Eukaryota; kingdom Metazoa; phylum Arthropoda; class Insecta; order Orthoptera; family Acrididae; genus Schistocerca; species Schistocerca americana. The sequence goes on along the minus strand of NC_060130.1, from coordinate 760,882,723 downwards.
TTGACTTTCAGTGGTGAGTGCGTAGTTTCTACGATGCCTAGGAGTGCATCATTATTTAAAAAGCGAAAGTTTCGCGGTAATAGATTTACAAATAACGTTTGTTCAAGTGATTCTGCTTCAGCACCTGTTGATGCTGGTGAAAGTTCTGACGTTTGTACAGCTGAGATGTGTGAAGGAGACACGCCCACCAGTGCATCAAAAAAGAAGTTATCAAACTGTGCAAGTGAAATTACAGATGAAGCTTCTAATGAACAATATGTTTTAGTCGACTTTCCTGTTTTTACTGAGTTTATGAAGAAATGTTTGTGTTGTAATCTTTGTGGAGGTTCTTTTGATATGAACATAACAAAATCTATAGGACTTTCCTGCAAAATTGCTATAGTTTGTGCCAGTTGTGAAAATGAGACCTGTTTTTGGAGCTCTAAAACATGCAGTAGCAATTTGTTTGAGAGTAATATCAGGCTAATGTATGCAATGAGAGCAATTGGTAAAGGACATACTGCTGCTCAAACATTTTGTGCCATAATGAATCTTCCACCTCCACCTGCTAAAATTGACAATTACACTGAAGTGATAGGAGATGCTGTTCAGTCTGTAGCAGATTTATCAATGAAAGCTGCTGCCAGTGAAGCAAAATATATAAATGAAGGAAACCCAGATATCCCTGTTGCTTTTGATGGAACCTGGCAGAAAAGGGGTCACACATCCAAAAATGCTGTTGCTACTGTTACTAGTGTGGACAGCGGTAAAGTTTTGGACTATGAAGTGCTCACTAAACATTGTTACCATTGTGCATCTGGTAAGATAGAAGCAGCTCACATATGTAGCAAGAATTATGAAGGTACGAGTGGAGGCATGGAGGCTGCCGCTGCTGTGAAAATGTTTAGCAGATCAGAAAAAGAACGGGGAGTATTTTACACAAAATTCCTTGGAGATGGGGACTCCAAGGCATACAAAAGTGTTACAGAATCCATGCCATATGTCAATAAGACAATAACTAAACTAGAATGTGTCGGTCATGTTCAGAAACGAATGGGCACTCGTCTAAGGAAACTGAAACAGAATCTGAAGGACAAAATTTTGTCAGATGGTAAAACCATTAGAGGTCGCCTGTCAGATAAAATTATAAATGAATTACAACAATACTATGGTATGGCAATAAGAAATAATGCAAATAATTTGCAGGAAATGAGACAAGCTGTATGGGCCACATATTTACATCGATCATCAACTGATGATAATCCTCAACATTTTGCTTGTCCAGATGGTCCTCAGTCATGGTGCAATTATAGAAAATCTCAAGCTACTGGGGATCCTTATCACCATAAAAATTATATTCCATTGGCTGTTATGGAAGTAATTAAACCAATATATAGAGACTTGGGGCATCCTGATCTTCTGCGAAAATGTCTTCATGGTTGTACCCAGAATCAAAACGAGTCGTTCAACAACCTCATTTGGACTCGTGTACCTAAGAATGTATTTGTTGGGATAAAAACATTGAAATGGGGAGTCAGTGATGCTGTTATTTCATTCAATGATGGTCATATGGGTAGGCTAAAGGTCATGGCAAGGCTCGGCATTGCTCCTGGTATCAACACCATCAGAGGTCTTCAGCTTCTGGACAGCGTGCGAGTAAGGAAGGCTCAGTATGCAGCTGAATTTAATACAAAAAAAGCAAGGGCAGCAAGGAGAAGAAAGCTTCTAGGTGAAGAAGAAGAACTAGAAGATGACCCTGATTACTCTGCTGGACACTTTTGATAATAGAATAAAAGGTATTTGTGAATTTTCATAATAAATTACTTTAATCGCATTTTCTGGCATTTGACATTTTTAGTGTTACATGTACCTTTATCTCATAAACCACTCAACCAACAACATTCAAATTTTCAGAAATGCTGCAAAACAGTTCAAAGAGGCCACTGAACTAGAATCATGACAAGAACTGGCTTATTCTCTGAACTAGGGAAGTTTATGTTATACTTTTTCCAATAAAAAATGGCTTAATGGTAAAAAATTCATAAATACTATACCAACAAAAAGAAAACATTGGTTCTAGTTCAGTGGGCTCACAATATATGCTGAAAACCTCTGCCAGAATTTCAAAGTTCTGAAGATAATAGTTCCAAAGAAAAAGGTACACAAAGTTAGCAAATTTAACATTGGCGAGATAGGGCATTCCAACTCCCCTTAAGCGCTTACCGCCCTTTCTATTGAATGCCTAACAACACTTACACTGTTGCTAGGTTCAAAATGGTTCAAATGGCTCTGAGCACTATGGGACTCAACTGCTGTGGTCATCAGTCCCCTAGAACTTGGAACAACTTAAACCTAACTAACCTAAGGACATCACACACATCCATGCCCGAGGCAGGATTCGAACCTGCGACCGTGGCGGTCGCCCGGTTCCTGACTGAAGTGCCTAGAACCGCTCGGCCACAACGGGCGACGCTGCTGTTAGGAATTTCAGCGAGCTTGACGAGGTTTTTCTTTTTTTTCTGGAAACCATTTTCTTGTTTTTGGGCTCAGACGTGACATTGCCACCATCACTTCTCCAAAAGTTAGACACTTTAGAATGTTCGACGTTTCTACAAAATTAAGGAAGGCAACAGAAATACTTTTAATATCCATATTTACGTACCAAATATGATCATGCAACAGCTAAGTGACCTCTCCCTTATGTCATATTTTTCTCAAACAAGAAAATAGATAAAACAATAAATGCTGCAAATCGTTACAAAAATATTCGGAAGTTGAAACAAAAACTGATGCTAATGATTCTTTTCATTGCCAAATATTGCAGAGAGTGAAGACGTGGATGCAAAGAATAAAAGGATTCAATAATTTAACTGAGAAATGAATTTTTTTATGGTAAAATTCACGTTGGCGTCAACTTGATCGAGTATTTGGGACCTGAAAGAGTAATATAAGCAAGAAATAAATCAGGTAAATAGAGAATAAAATTTGGTGTGCTAAAATCTTTAACTAAATTTAAATATTATATATTTAATAAATTACTGTAATGTACAACTGCAGCTGTTCAAGGCATATACTAGTACATGCAGTGAAACTCAACCGCCCATCCGTCGCATTACATTGCCAGACTTCGGCATCATCAATTTTTGATTTGCAATTAAGTGCTGGTAAATCGAGTTGGTAACCTATTTAAAGCGCCAGCTGCGAATTTCTCACGCTCTGATTGATTTATCGCCGCGAGTAACGAAGTTAGTGCCCTGCCCTCCTCCCGCCGCGGAAGCTCCAATCTGTCTGACGTAATGCAGAGTACCGCATACCTTTGATCTCTAATGTACACGTTCTGACCGCACTAAGAGCTGAATAATCTAATTTCTCTCTAAATAGCGATACCTCTAACAGCCGGGCTCCAGTTGTCGCCCGTTAGACACCTGGAGAACAGCGTGTTACGTTTTTACGTCTTTCTGTGATTTCTCAGTAGTATATTTCTTGAATTTTGTGCGTGTTTTTCTGTTTAAGAGGACACTGGACTCGCATTCGGGAGGACGACGGTTCAATCCCGCCTCCGGCCATCCTGATTTAGGTTTTCCGTGATTTTCCGAAATCACTCCAGGCAAGTGCCGGGATGGTTCCTTTGAAAGGGCACGGCCGACTTCCTTCCCCATCCTTCCCTAATCCGATGAGACCAATGACCTCGCTGTTTGATCTCTTCCCCCAAACAACCCATCTATTTAAGAGGTTAAATCTCAAGTTTTGTAACTGTAAGTCTGAATTCAGGCAGTTTGTAGCGCAGTAGTTATCCATTTATTTCTTTTGAAGAGCCAGCAACCGTTCGTTTCAGCTTACTAAGCTTGTCAGTCAGGCTGCAACTGTCGCTTGTTACACACCTGTAGAGCTGCAAATTACGTATTTAGCTTTTTCTGTGTTTTGTTACTTGTATATTTTTTCTTAACTTTAGAGCGTGTTTTTTCTGTTCAGGAGGTGCAATCTCGCGTTTTTGTAACTGTAGGGTCTAGAGTGAGGCAGTCTTTAGCACAACTGTCATTTTCTTCTGAACAGCCAGCTACACAGTTCATTAAAGCGTCAGCCTCCATTGGTGGCACGTCAGGTGGGAAGTATGTTGCATATCTAGGTTTCTGACTATCCTTTAACTGTTTGTTTCTTCAGTCAGTCGTGCTACGATGGTAAGGATGTGTGTGCTTTGTGCGGACTCAGGAAGAGCTGGCCGCAGGATCGCAAAGAGATTAATGCGCTTTTGGCTACGGTCAGCCGCCTTCAGGCTGCCTGCTCGGGAGGTAGCGGTGGCGGAGAATCTGGCTCGTATGGAACACCTCAGGTGTCGCTCGTTTCGCCCACGAGCTCTGCTGCAGCGGCGCCTTATAGTGTACCGAACGCAGAGGATTCGTCCTCACAGAAGGTGAGCGATGGGTGGTAACGCGTCCGCGTTGCTCGAGGGGGAAGGCCAAGGCGGAGACTTGCCGTCTGACCTTGCCTGTTCGCCCTGTGAGTGGAAAGATGGTCGTTCTTTCAGCAGGGTCTGAGCAGGTATTCGGGGGCAGAGGTTTACTAGTTATCGGGAGCTCCAGAGTTTGGTGCGTTATGGAGCCTCTTAGAGAAATAACGTTCAGGGCCGGAAAAAAAGCCAACGTGCACTCGATATGTCTGATGGGGGCCTCAATCGAGATGTGGAGGAAGCGTACAGCGTACAGTTGTCTGCAAGTTGTGGCTCAAGTCAACACCAGTGACGCCTTCGGTTCTGTGGCCGTCCTCAGTTCATATAGGCGGCTGGTGGAAGTGGTGAAGGCTGCTGGACTCGCGCGCAGGTTGCAAGCAGAGCTCGTAATTTGTCGCATTGTTCCCAGAGTCGCTGGGGGTCCTTTGGTTTGGAGCCGAGCGGAGGGTCTCAACCAAAGGATTCGTAGAGTCTGTCACGGTCTTGTTTGCAGATTTCTTGACTTGCGTTATCGGATGGGGAACTGTAGACCTCTTCTTGATAGATCCGGAGTTTATTTTGCAAAAGAAACAGCTACTGGGGTATAACAGTCTTGTGAAATGCACATAGTTTTTCTTTTTTTCTGGTCCTGCGTTATCGGATGGGAAATTGTAGCCAACTCTATGGTAGACGCCGCAAGAGAGGCATTCTGCATCACGGTGTGGTTTGCTGTTTAAGTTCCGAGAGTCTAAGTTCCTAGAACAGTAAACACTTGTAAATTGTTTCCCTCTACGTATATCTCGTGAAAAGGCCACGAAGATAAAATTAGAGATCCGATCTCACACAGAGGCTTGCCGGCTATCATTCTTCCCGCGAACTAGTCGCGACTGTAACATGCAAGAGCGTAGTGACAGTGGTACAAAAACTATCATCCACACACACTGCAAGGTGGCTTGCGAAGTATACATGTAGATGAACTGTTTGATAACAGGTTTACGAACAATACCTGGAAAAAGTACCAACCGTAAAATAAACTATCCGACAAAATAGTGAAGCACACAGAAGACACAGTCGCATGTCAGTGTAACTCTGTACATATACACACAATAGGCGCGTATGTACATTCTCTGAGACAGGGAAGCCAGCCACCAGGGTGCATTAGTGTTGTTAGTCTTTAATATTATCACGCCTGGTAGGGTATATAATGGGTATGAACAGCATTAGATGTTGATCACTGTGAAAGACATGGAAACGCCGCGTACTCGTGTGAGACAGCGTTATCAGCACATGACAGTTTTAAAGGGACCTCACTGTGGGTCCTTATTGGGTTGGCTGGTCGATTCGTGCAATATCCAGATTTGCGGGGCATTCGGATGTGACATTGGCCCGATGTTGGATTGCATGTGAACGTGAGGGCTGGAACACTCGTCAAGTTTGTGGTCGGCCACGTCAGACCACCATAAGGCAGGATCGCCGTATTGTGCACCACGGTGTCATCCCACACTCGGCGACTAACAGCAGCTGCCGTTAATAGCACATACAAACGGCTGTCTGGAGTGACGCCGTGAAAGGGAAGCATGGACTACTGATAAACGACGTTGCATTTTGTTCAGCGACGAATCGCTATTATACACTTACCCGAAAGATCGTCGTCGACGAGTACGCCGCTGGACTAGGGTGGCGCCCCACTCTTCCTCTGCTTTGGAGAGTATTACTCGTGCCATTATGGTGTGGGAGCCATCGGGTATGACTTCAGATCACGGCTGGTAATGCTGGAGGAAATTCTGACGCCATAACAGTAAATCAAGCGCATCCTGCGTCCTCATGTCCTACCTTACATACGACAATATCAGGGTACCATTTTTCAACAGGACAATGCTCGTCCACAAATAAAACGTCTCTGTGAACTGTCCGCGGGAAGTTGAGAGCCTCCCATGGCCATCAAAATGCCCAGAGCTGTCCTTGATAAAACACGTGTGGTACCAGCTTGGACGTCAACTCCGTTCCATTGGCAGTAACCAGGATATCAAGGACCGCTTGCTTGAGGTGAGGATACAACGGAATTATGACACCCTTCTCGACCGAATCAGTGGGTGCATCCAGGCCATACCGGGTGCGACCTCATATTGATAAGTGGACGCATACTGCCACAGACGCGGACGAATCACCTGGGGACGAGATGCCGACCGCTTCTTCGCAAGCTGAGGAAGTGGCAACTGACGGACTGCCCCTCCTCATCAACCGTGCGACCCGCGCCACACGCGTGGCATGTTGCGCGAGGCGGTGACGAGGAAAGAGCTGATATTTCTAAATAGCCGCCCCATCTTCACCCCCTCGGACAGGGAGCACATCTACCAGCCCACAGAGAAGTGGGTGAAAGAAGAGTGGCGCACCGGCAGGCGTCAGCCTGCCCCAGAAGATCTTCCTGCCATCAACTACTTCGCTAGTCTAAACACAGCGGAGTAGCCAGAAGCCCATTCCACTGAGAGGCCACACATACCAACAGAGCAGATAAAAGAGGAATAGCAGCACTGCTGCTTAGCCTCCCTCACCACCAGATTTAGGCAGTCCGTGATTTAGCGAGACGAGACAAGTCCTTAGTACATTTGAGTCAACTTTGTATTAACTGAAATAACACCCTCTCTACCCGTGAAGTTTCATTCCGTTTCTTGCTATTCTTCTGGGTGTTTCAAGCTTTTTTGTCTGGAATTGTACCTAGGAGTACGCGTCAGACCCGACCGTAAGTGGTTTGATCACATAAAACCAGTTGTACGGAGGTGAAACAAAGATATCCAACGCACCTACGAAAGAGGTAGCTCAGAAACCCCTCGTTTGATCGAGTTTTTAGTACTGGTTATCAAGCTTAAATTAAATGAGCAATTATCAAAGATCCATTGAAGAGGACACATCTCACCTCAGTTTTGTTTACATGGAGCGAGATCGTCACGGAGAAAGTTATAAAAGTCCAGTGACACATGCTATAAGACAGTCACTGAACATCACTGACAGGTTCTGCTGTTAAAATTCTGACGGTATACATTGGAATAAGGCAAAGAAATCTTACTTCCTCCCACATGTATCAAGCGAAATGTCCATGATGGCCACATTAGAAAAACTCTAACACACATGTAGCCTCAGTTTTTCGTGCGCATTAGCAAATAAGAAAGGAAAATTGGTGGTGGCGGGGAGGAATACTATGACACTAAGAACTCTTCGCCGTGGGTTGCGTAATATCTGCATCTACGTGATTACTCTATTCACAATAAAATGCCTGGCAGAGGGTTCAATGAACCACCTTCAAGCTGTCTCTCTACCGATCCACTCTCGAACGGCACGCGGGTAAAACGAGCACTTAAATTTTTCAGTGCGAGCCCTGATTTCTCTTACTTATCGTGATGATCATTTCTCCTCACGTAGGTGGGTGCCAACAGAATGTTTTCGCAAACGGAGGAGAAAACTGGTGATTGAAATTTCATGATAAGATCCTGTCGCAACGAAAAACGCTTTTGTTTTAATGATTGCCACTCCAACTCCCGTATCATGTCTGTGACACTATCTCCCCTATTTCGCGATAATACAAAACGAGCTGCCCTGCTTTGTACTTTTTTGATGTCATCCGTCAGTCCCACAACGCACAGCAATACTCCAGAATAGGGCGGACAAGCTCTTTAGTAGACCTGTTGCACCTTCTAAGTATTCTGCCAATGAATCGCAGTCTTTCGTTTGCTCTACCCACAATATTATCTACACTACTGGCCATTAACATTGCTACACCACGAAGATGAAGTGCTAGAGACGCGAAATTTAACCGACAGGAAGAATATGCTGTGATATGCAAACGTTTAGGTTTTCAGAGCATTCACACAAGGGTGGCGCCGGTGGCGACACCTACAACGTGCTGACACGAGGAAGGTTTCCAACCAAACAGCAGTTGACCGGCGTTGCCTGGTGAAACGTTGTTGTGATGCCTTGTGCAAGGAGGAAAAATGGGTGTCATCACGTTTCCGACTTTGATAAAGGTCGCATTGTAGCCTATCGCGATTGCGGTTCATCGTATCGCTACTTGCTGCTCGCGTTGGTCGAGATCCAATGACTGTTAGTAGAATATGGAATCGGTGGGTTCAGGAGGGTAATACGGAACGCCGTGCTGGATCCCAACGGCCTCATACCACTGGCAGTCGAGATGACAGGCATCTTATCCGCATGGCTGTAACGGATCGTGCAGCCACGTCTCGATCTCTGAGTCAACAGATGGGGACGTTTGCAAGACAACAACCATCTGCAGGAACAGTTCGACGTCGTTTACAGCAGCATGGACTAACAGCTCGGAGACCATGGCTGTGGTTACCCTTGAGGCTGCATCACAGACAGGAGCGCCTGCAATGGTGTACTCAACGACGAACCTGGGTGCACGAATGGCAAAACGTCATTTTTTCGGATGAATCCAGGTACTGTTTACAGCATCACGATGGTCGCATCCGTGTTTGGCGACATCGCGGTGAACGCACATTGGAAGCGTGTATTCGTCATGGCTATACTGACGTATCACCCGGCGTGATGGTATGGGGTGCCATTGGTTACACGTCACGGTCACCTCTTGTTTGCATTGACGGCACTTTGAACAGTGGCCAGCACATTCTCCAAACCTCTCACCAACTGTAAACGTCTGGTCAATGGTGGCCGAGCAACTGGCTCGTCACAAAACGCCAGTCACTACTCGAATTGTGGTATCGTGTTGCAGCTGCATCGGCAGCTGTACCTGTACACGCCATCCAAGCTCTGTTTGGCTCAATGCCCAGGCTTTTCAAGGCCATTATTACGGCCAGAGGTGGTTGTTCTGGGTACTGATATTTCTCAGGATCTATGCACCCAAATTGCGTGAAAATGTAATCACACGTCAGTTCTTGTATAATATATTTGCCCAATGAATACCCGTTAATCATCTGCATTTCTTCTTGGTGTACCAATTTTAATGGCCAGTAGTGTATGTGATCGTTCCAATTTAGGTTATTTGTAATTGTAATCCCTACGTATTTAGTTGAATTTACAGCCTTCAGATTTGTGTGACATCATGAAATATCGATGTAGATGCCGTTATCAATTTTGACACCCGATCTATAGTATTGGTGATCGCGTTCCGTCTGTGAGCTGCTTCCTAATGAGTCACGAATGTACTGGGCGCGGAATCTGAAATCATCAGTTGCCTCAAGTGTGTTAAAATACTTGGTTACAGGGCCTTTTCGACGACCCATGTCTGCGGAGCGGCTGTTGTGCTTTATATTAGGTCAGCTCTTGCATTTACAGGGTATCTGAACGTTTTGTACATAATCTGCATTATTAAATAAGGGCAGATAGTTTCATTTCTAATCTGCCATTCTTCTAGCTGCTACTACGATAGTCTGCTTTACACTGTTCTGCTTTTGTGTACCTGCGCAGTGCTGCCACCTACTTGGACTCCAACGCGTTGTTTGGAAGGTGCTTATCAACTTACAAGCTACTGGCTTCGTATATCTGATTTTTATTACACACTTAAGGTTTTTATTTGGCTAATTCACGTAACGTAATAAGTTCTTTCTTTTACACCGAGTCTTTATTGCGCCTTGCACAGTTTTATCCAAGCAACATCTAAAACTACCGATATTCATTACAAACGCTCCGGTAATCAATGAGCTCTTCTTAATGCTTCAGGTCTTGTAATTCAGGTTGCAAGAGCCTCTACTGACAACGCTGTAACATTCCAGAAGTTAACCATTTCGTTTCTCACGCATTGGCCCTCACTGGGAATATGTAGAGTAATTTCATCATAAGCAAACAAATCACTTCGTACGACCTTCCACCGATACAACAGTCTTTTCCATGGAAATCAGCATGGGCTCGGAAAACATCGATAACTTTAAACTCAACTTACAATTTACATATGATATCGTCAGTGTTGTGGGCAGAGAATAAAATGCTGAATCAGCGTTTCTAAACTTTCCAAAAGTTTTTGATTCAGTGTCACATCAATCTCTTCTAAAGTAAATACCTTTCTCTGCCATACATAACCAGATTTTCAACTGGATCTATCCTAACAGGCAGGACGCAACCCATGTCCTGGATGGACACTGAAGTAATAATTTGTGTGCCCGGAGTGACTGTAATATGACCCTTGCTGCTGACGTTATACAGTAATGACTTACTTATTACGTTGGCCATACAAACTGCAGTCGGCCTTTGGCGTCCTAAATCGATCTCCTCCATCTTCTTCGGCCAATGTCGTCTTCTCAAACTAGTGCCACCCTACTCATACCCTCTCTCGCCCCGTCGATCCATCTCAGCCGTGGTTTTCCCCTTGGTCAGATGTCTTCTTACATCACCTACTTGGTGAACTGGGCTTCTCACGAATTACATGCACATGCAGCTTGAGTCTCTTCTCTTTAATAATAGCCACAGTTTTACAGCTCCTACACTTCGCGTTTTTTTTCTTTCTCCAGTCGTCTAGATCTTTCACTGATCCAGAAATCTGTTCAGAACAGTATTCTCAAATTTGAGTAGTTTTCTTTCTATCTTTTGGGTGAGAGCTCAAATATGTTTGTGTAGCACTCAGTGACAGGAATAGGTTCGACCAGGAAACAATAGCAAAAATTCAAGCAGGAAACAGGTCAAGTTATTTGTTTGGAAAGCTGATCAAGTCCCGGCTTCTATCGAGATCCACGAAGATTAGGATTCACAGGAACGTAATGTAGCTCGTGGTCCCATACGGAGCACAGACCTGGACGCGCGCCCGAAACATAATTTAATGGTTGGTGAATAGTGCCAGGTAAAAGCTCAGGCATTTTGTAGATGTTGCAGTGATATTCTATGCGGTAAGAATTGCACTAATATCCAGTTAGATCTCGGCAAGATATCGGTCTGCTGCAAAAACTGACAACTTGCTCTTAATGTAAAGAAATACGAAGTTGTGCACTTCAGGAAACTTCACGAAAACGTGGCATCCTCTGATTACTGGAGTATTGAGTCACTAGTACAGTTAGTCATGTCATACGAAAATTTGGGAGAACATTGTGTCGAGATGTGTAGTGGGATGACCATTTAGGGGTATTTATTGGTGAAGCAAGTGGCAGGCTAGGATTCATTGGATACAGGGAAACTGCAGTTTGTGTACAAAAAATATTGCATACAAAACACATGTGGGACCCATACTTAAATAATGTTAAAGAGTAATGGGGCTCATATCACGTCAGACTAACAGGAAATGTCGAACATATATAAAAAAGGGGGTTGCACGCAAGCTTATTTGATTGGCGAGAGAGAGTAACAGTAGTGTAAAGACTTAACCAACACAAACTCGAAGCAAGACGGCCTACATGTCACGAGATAGTGATTGGAAAAATCCAATAGCCTTCTTTCAGGACGGAAAAGACTGATATTTTCCAGTTTCTACGTGCCTATCTTATATAGTCGTATATCGTGTAGGTAAAAGTACACAAATGACAGCTCGCACAGGGGTATACAATCACGCTTTCCACACTCGCCCGCGTATGGAATAGAAATAAAGCTTCTTTCCTTTTCCGGGTTCTATCTCTGGGGACGGTACTGCTATATTGTTAGTGATGGTTGGTGGCCGGATTCCCTTCCAGAAGCGGGCTCGATGTCGCGTGTCACAGCACGTGACACTGGAAGTCCTACGGAGTGCAGCGACCGTCTCAGGCAGGGAGCGAGTTACTGTTTTGACACCAGTTGAATATTTTGCAGCTGCGCGTTTAAATACATTCACGCTCAATACATTCACGCTCTTGATGACGTATGAAAAAGTTAAGGACACTGTAACCACTAAGGTTATGTTTTGATTGACGTACCGATTTCCTGCCTGGCTCCAGACGTACCGAGTGCTGGCGACGTATGTCGGGCAATGCAATTAGCGTGATGTCGCAAGTTCATTGCGGCACCCGCAATTGGGCCTCGTCCTGACGTCACCACTCCTCCAACCCCAAACCGAACGGAACCTGCGTACCCCATATGTCTGTGTCTACAGTAAATTTCATGCTGTAATGTGAGAACGTCTTCTAAATGTTTGCGTGCCGTGTACCCGCCTGGCATTCACCTAATTCGATGTGGAAAACCGTCTAAAAGCCAGATCCAGGCTGGCCTGGTGAACACCACTCCACGTCGTAGTCCGCGTGGTGGAAAAGATGCGGAACAGGCTCGCCTCCACAAATCAAGGTGGCAAGTTAATGCTCTCGGCTATCCAGTCGAGTCGATGAAAAGAAATCCTAATATATCGTAAAATAAAAATTACCACTGCCTCTCATTTCACAGTGATTCGCGGAGTATATATGCAAATAAAGTTGTACTAATTTTTGCCATCTAGTTCACATCGTACAGTTCGGATGAGTTCACTTGTAGCAAATTAGAAACGATAACTTTTTGTTCTGCGTTATAAGTAGTAAGTTTGTGAAAATTTTCGTTTGAAATCTCGTGAATCAGCATATCCGGTGAGCAGCCTTGTCAAGTACGTCTGTACACACGCCTCACACTACCCATCCTGCTAGCGTGAACAACGTCAGAGAGAAATTATCGCAGGCGAGAGATTACTTATCACTGATACAGTTATCTTTCACTTGCACCATACTGTGAGAAGATGTATTTCCGTTCAGAACCGTCAGAAATAGTGAATGGAACAGACAAGCGCTGGCACTGTACAGACGGTAACATGAAGTGAAAAAAGAAAAAAAGTATCAGACGATCTACGCTAGCTCGTTTATAGGAGGGGAAAAGAAACATTTCTACATTTGTCTGAAGCTATTTAGAAAAATCAAGGAAAACAAAAATTAAGAGGGCTGGGAACACCATTTTTTTCCCGAAAGCAAGCACATTGTTTTAAGTGTTGGTGCTACCGATCAGTCAGAGACCGCTGAATATCCTCACCTTGGATGTCAGGGTTTAGTTAACCGATGAAGCAGATAACACGAATGTAAATGATAAAGAGACTCTGTCATTTTCGTGAAATTAGAACTCAGAAGAAAAACACAGAACATTGTGTTTTCCAAAACATTCACTGCTGTGATGGAATATAACAGTAGTCTTTACTTCCTGACTTGTCATTATAGTTGAAAAGATTCTTACTCTACTTATAGACTTTCTGCTACTCCACCCGGCTGCATTACGCACTTTATCCTTAGTGAAGAGCCGTGTCAGAGAAGTCACATTAACAACATTCTTCTGAAAAGCTGGGGAGCGTGGCTGTCATTTTCAGTGGTTTTACAACATTCTTGCAGAATGATGGACAGAACCCTATTTCGGTGCTGAATAAAACCACACTGACATTGACAAAGAAAAGAAAAAAAAACTGAAAGAAGATAAGGGACAAGCGATTAGTGTACATGGCTCTAACAGACCAAGTAAGAAGCTAGCTCACAGGCCCACTGCGGCGGCCTGATAACTTTAGAGTTAAGAGGGAAACTGAATAGGCGGTGTTCCAAAACGTCGGGCTCGTAGAAAGAAGCTATATATAAAGACGAGAGAAAAATCAGAAGGAACAAAAAGAAGCAGAATAATAAGTAGTGGGAAACGGTTCTACATAGTTTTCAGCGTTTTGAGTTCACTGGTTTCCCAGAGTCTATCACTGGTTCTCACAAAGAAAGGTCACAAGGAATTCTGATTATGATAGTCTGGTCGGATTACAGTATGACGGTCTTTACCATAATTAAATGCACGTGTAAATTACTTTCCTTCAGCTTTCGTTGGCATTATGAACGTGCTCCAGTCAAGTATTCTCACTACACTGCGGTAACTGAGTCATAAGCGCATTTCAGAAACAATTCACATACTGAACTGCCAAAAATATTACAACTTAGACAAAAGATCGAAAAAAAGAAATGTTATTTTTTCTAAAAACGTTCGACTTAAAACTATTATCTTGGTCTCACATGCTATCACTGTCGAACGAGATGCATAAAAATGAATCTCTTCTTTTCCTCTTTTTCTATTCTGTAATTCGCGATTTTTTGACTGTGTGGACAACTATATATAAACAGCGACTCATATGTAGGGATGCACAGTACCATCTCATATCAATGGTAAGGATGTTTAGCTTCATTTGTTTGGTAGTCAAGACTGTTGCTCTGTTACCGGAATGTTACGTGGAAATTACACTGAAATACACTCATGCACATAAATTAAGGATATTTGCAGAATGTGGTGCCACACAACGTGGCACTACACAAAACTGGCGCTAATAGCATAGGCACATAGGGAACACACACGACACAGATCTGTACGTCCACGGTATTGGTGATAAGTTGAGAAAACCGTCCCGAAACACATGTACTAGCCGGCGGAGTGGCCGAGCGGTCATAGGCGCTTCAGTCTGGAACCGCGCGACCGCTACGGTCGCAGGTTTGAATCCTGCCTCGGGCATGAATGTGTGTGATGTCCTTAGGTTAGTTAGGTTTAAGTAGTTCTAAGTTCTAGGGGACTGATGACCATAGATGTTAAGTACCATAGTGCTCAGAGCCATTTGAACCATGTACTACAAAACGCCACTGCGTCCTGCGCATGTACCCCGACATCAATATGGGATATGATCACCGTGCACACGTACACAGGCCGCACAACGGGTTGGCATACTCTGGATCAGGTAGTCGAGCAGTTGTTGGGGTATAGCCTCCCATTCTTGCACCAGTGCCTGTCGGTGCTCCTGAAATGTCCTAGGGGTTTGAAGACGTGCAGCGATACGTCGACCGAGAGCATCCCAGACGTGCTCGATGGAGTTTAGGTCTGTAGAAGAGGCTGGACACTCGATTCGCCTGATACCTTCTGTTTCAAGGTACTCCTCCACGATGGCTGCTCGGTGGACCGTGCGTTATCATCCATCCGGAGGAAGGTGGGACCCACTGCACCCCTGAAAAGGCGGACGTACTGGTGCAAAATGACGTCCCGATACACCTGACCTGTTACAGTTCCTCTGTCAGACATGCAGGGGTGTACGTGCACCAATCATAATCCCGCCCCACACCATCAAACCACGACCTCCATACAGGTCCCTTTCAAGGACATTAAGGGGTTGATATCTGGTTCCTGGTTCAAACCAGATGAAAACCCGGCGAGAATAACTGTTGAGACTATACCTGGACTCACCCATGAACATAACTTTGCACTACTGTTCTAATTATCATGTACTGTGTTCTTGACACCAGGCTTTACGGGCTCTCCTGTGACCAGAGGTCAGTGGAATGGAACTTGCAGGTCTCTAGGCGAATAAACCATGTCTCTTCAGTCGTCTGTAGACTGTGTGTCTGGAGACAACTGTTCCAGTGGCTGCGGTAAGGTCCCGAGCAAGGCTACTTGCAGTACTCCGTGGCCGACTGCGTGCGCCAATGGTGAGATATCGGTCTTCTTGTGGTGTTGCACACTATGGACGTCCCGTTCTGTAGCGTCTAGACACGTTTCCTGTCTGCTGGAATCATTGCCATAATCTTGATCACACTTTGTCGCACACGGAGGGCATGTGCTACGACCTGCTGTGTCTGACCAGCCTCCAGTCGCTCTAGTATTCTAACCCTCATAACGTCATCAAATGTGTTATTTGAGCCATTTTCAACACATAGGCACAAGTAGTACGCCTGTAAACGTATGCACATTTACTCGCTGCACCGTACTCTGACATGCACCAACACACCTCTGCGTATGTGCGACGACCGCAGGTCAATTGCACCGCATGGTCATACCTCGAGATGATTTAAACCAGCAAATCGCCCACCAGTGTGTTGTTTCACCATGTATCAGCATTATCCTTAATTTATGAGCATGAGTGTATATGAAGAAAACTGCACTGTCCAGCCACATTGAGACCACCTGTCAAAACCCTGAATAACCATTGGTTGCAGAGCAGACCGCTGCGAATCATGCAAGACCAGATTCAGTGAGGTTCTGGACGGTACCAACAAGGACGTAGACCCATGATGACACCAGTGCTGTGGCCAGTTGCGCCAGGTTTCTCGGTTGAGGATCCGTGGCGTGAACAGCCGGACCAACTCGTCCCACAGATTATCGATTGGATTTAAACCCGGGAAGTTTGATGGCCAGTGGAGTACGGTAAACCATCCTGGTACTCTTCGAACTACGCACGTACATTGCGAGTTGTGTGACACGTTATATTGTCGTGCTGGTAGATGCCATCGTGCCGTGGTAAAACAAACTGCATATAGGTGTAGACATGGTCCCCAAGGATAGATGCATACTTGTGTTGACCCATTGTAGCTTCCAGAACGACAGAATCACCCAGGGAATGCCAGGAAAACATTCCTCAGATCGTAAAGCTCCCTCCTCCGGTCTGAACACTTTCGACGATTGTTGAAGGATGTTTGCTTTCGGTTCTATGGAGCATAAAACATGATTCATCTGAAAAGGCCACCAGTTGCGGTATTGGCGTGCAAATTCCAACCTTCGTCGCCGATGAACAGCAGTCAGCATGGGTGCATGAGCCAGGCGCCTGCTGCGGCGGTCCATACGCAACAACGTGCGCTGAATGGTCCTTGAGGAGACGCTGTTGGTTCATCTGGGCAGTTAGTCACTCAACAGTTGCACGTCTATTCGCCATACATATCTCCGCAGCCGTCTTTCACCCCCGTCATCTACGGTCCGTGGTGCACCACAGTTGCCTCGGCGCTGGTTTTGCATAGCGCCATTTTGTAGCGTACGGTATACTTTAACCAAGACGGCACGCGAACAGTTTAAGAACCTAGCCGTTTCGGAAACGCTTCCATCCTTGGCCCGAAAACCAATGATCGTGCCCTTTTGGAACAGAACAGACGAATCACGAAATCAGTTGATACATATGTCTTAATTAGTATGATAAGAGTTCGCATCCAGTTGATCTTCTGAAATTTACAAAATGAATTATGCAGGAAGATATCTTAAAGGTACCCTAATGTAAAACGCAAAATGCAAAGAAAGGTTCTCATCCCTATTTATTTATTTAGCGTATGGCGCTTCACACATGGTTTACACTTATTACATTATGAAATTATATGATAAAATACACTATAGAATACATAAGTGAAGGATACATATTCAGATAAAATATAATACATAAACACAATAAAAAGTAACATCACAGCAGATATTTTGCACTACACAAGTCTTCAAATTCTGACGTCCAAATTGGCGATCCATTCGAGGCAGGGCGGTGTGGCGTTGAAGTCAGCCCGACTACCCTGGTAGGCTCTTAATTCACAGTCCTGGGCGATGTGCTGTATTGTTTGATTAGGTGACCCACAGTCACAGCTAGGGCTGGGAAGCTTTCCCTACTTGTGTAGATTGTGTGCACATAGTCCATGTCCTGTTCGGATTCTGTTTAGACTTTTCCATAGCTGTCGTGGAAGTTCAAAGCCCTTAGGTTTCTCTGAGGGACCGATAAGTTCACGGTTGTCAGGAGAGGCACTATCACTCCAGCTCTCGTGCCATTTAGTATCCATGCTGAAGTTGTCAGCTGACAGTTGTTGGTCCAGTCTTAAAGGAGGATTTTTGGAGCGGAGTCGTGTTCTTTCCAAAGTTGGGACATCTTCATGGATAGGAAGCAGGGGGTTATTCATTATTTTTGTGTATTCCTTCATCAGAGCTTCCTGTCCTCGTAGGGAGGGTGGAGCTATATGACTAAGTTTTGGAAGCCAAAATAGTGGGGTAGTCTTTATGCATCCAGCAATGGTTCTCATAGCAGCGTTGAGCTGGGTGTCCACCTTGTTTATATGCTTGCTGGTTAACCACGCTGGTGCACAGTACTCGGCTGCAGAGTACACTAAGGCGAGTGCAGAGGTTCGTAGTGTGTCTGCTGCTGCTCCCCAGTTAGTGCTGCAGAGTCTCTGAATGAAGTTGTTCCGTGAGCTTATTTTATTGGACACATTTTCCAGGTGTCTTTTGAAGGATAATGTCCTATCTAAAGTGACCCCCAGGTACTTTGAATATGGCTGATATCGCAGTTGACTGTTATTCATATGAACCTTCAGCTCATATCCCGCCATTCTGTTGTTCAAATGAAAACAGCTGACTTCAGTCTTGGTGGGATTTGGTATTAGCCTCCATTTGGTGAAATACTCATGCATTTTGTTTAGGTCAGTTGTGAGGATGTTTTCAGTGTCTTCAAACTGCTTGCTTTGGATAGCTAGGGCCATATCAGCATAGCTGAACTTCCTTGAGATGGTTTCAGGCAGGTCAGATGTATTACACAAGATAAACAATGTGCGTCTAAAAATTCCGTGAATTGTCTCAGAATATAAAGGAAACAACAGTTACAAACAAACAATTTCCAAAATTCCTCCACTGCAGAGGACGAAGTAAATTTCCAGAGTTCGAATAAATGACAACTGCCCACATGAGTAACTTTGAAGCAGATATTCACGGTGTAGCGGAGCAGCTTAAAGCACTTAATAACGGCAAGTCTTCCCGTCCAGAAAGCGTAACAATTAGGTTCCTTTCAGAGTATGCTGACACAATAACCCTGTACTTAGTAATCATATACAAACGCTCATTCGACGAAAGATCCCTGCCATAAGACTGGAAAGCTGCACAGGTCACACTATTACTCAAGAAAGGAAATATGAGTAATCTGCTGAATTACAGACCCATATCACCGACTTCGATTTGCAGTACGATTTTGGAACATGTACTGTGTGCGAACATTATGAATTACCTCGAAGATAACGGTCTATTGACAGTCAGCAACGCAAATTTAGACAAAATTCAGAAACTGTCATTCTCATGGAATACAACTAGCTCTTTACTCACACGAAGAAATGAGTGTTATCGACAATATATCTTTAAATTGATCCCATATTTATAGATTTTCAGGAGCCTTTTAACACCGTTCCTCACAAGCGACTTCTAATCAAATTGCGTGCCTACGGAGAATCGCTTCCGTTGTACGACTAGATCCGTGATTTACACTGAGAAAGGTCACAGCGCGTAGTAATCGACGTAAAATCATGTAGTAAAACAGAAGTGATACCTGTCGTTCACCAAGGATGTGTTATAGGCCTTCTACTGTTCCTAATCTATGTAATCGATATAGGAGATAATCTGAGCAGCCGGCCGATGTGGCCGTGCGGTTCTAGGCGCTAGTCTTAGCCGGCACGGTAACTCAGCGTGTTCGGTCAGGGGGTTAGCTGCCGCCCCTGTAATAAAACTGAGTTAATGGATCAACGACGAATTGAAACGGGTGTCTTGCGACGTCCGCCCCGAGCAGATACAACGAACGAAAACGGACAAAATAATATTTAAAAAAGAAAAAGTCCGGAACCGCGCGACCACTACGGTCGTAGGTTCGAATCCTGCCTCGGGCATGGATGTGTGTGATGTCCTTAGGTTAGTTAGGTTTAAGTAGTTCTAAGTTCAAGGGGACTGATGACCTCAGATGCTAAGTCCCATAGTGCTCTGAGCCATTTGAACCATTTTGCAACGTCTGCGTGCTCACCTTTCACACTCAACGCAAGGTGACTGTTCTTCAAATCCTTCCTTATTCTCCATATTTGACAACGGAAGTCTTCCTTTGGCTTCCCCGCCTTAAATTCGCCCTCAAAGGCATACGCTTCGTATATGTTACGAGCGACCACCGTGCCTCGAGTGAGAGCGTTTGCTGACAATTTGCAACAGCTTTACAACCGATGCCAGAATTATGTTGCAACTAATAATAACTACTCAGAACACAAAAAAGGTACACCTATGTCTACAGCAATACTCTGCAGTTCACACTTACGTGCCGGGCAAGGGGTTCTTCTAACTTTCTACAGACTATTTCTCTACCGTTCCACTCTCGAACAGTGCGTGGGAAAAATGAACATTTAAATCTTTCTCTACGAGCTCTGATTTCAGTAAAATATTTTCACAATGAAAGGGAGAAGTTGGTGACTGAAATTTCGTGAAAAGATCTCCCTGCAACGAAAAACGCCTTTGTTTTGATGACTGCCATCACAACTCACTTATCATGTCCGTGATACTCTCTTCCCTATTTCGCGATAGTACAAAACGAACTGCCCTTCTTTGGATTTTTCAATGTCCTCTGTCAACCGTATCTGGTAACGATCCCATACCGCACAGCAATACGCTAAGCAGAGGACGAACAAGCATAGTGTAGGCAAGTCTCTTTAGTAGATATGTTGCACCTTCTGAGTGTTCTGCCAATAAAACGCACTCTTTAGTTTGCCTTCCCCACAACATTATCTTTGTGATCGTACCAGTTTGTTTTTGGTAACTGTTATCCAAAGGTATTTAGTTGAATTGACAGCCGTTAAATTTGTATTTTTTCGTGTAACTGAAATTAAACGGATTTCTTTTCGTACTGATGTGGATGACAGCACGCTTTTGTTATTCAGAGATAATTGCTACTTTTCGCACCATACAGATCTCGTGATGTTTGGTTTGTGGGGCGCTCAACTGCGCGGTCGTCAGCGCCCGTACAAAGTCCCAATTTTTTCACAATCCAATCTAGCCACTGCCACGAATGATAATGATGAAATGATGACAACACAAACACCCAGTTCCCGGGCAAAGAAAATCCCCGACCCGGCCGGGAATCGAACCCGGGACCCCAAACAACAGGTGACTACGGCACTTCAAGCGATTCCTCAAGAAGCGTTCGCTGACAGTTTCTAACAACTTTACAACCGATATCAGAGTTGTGTTGTAACTAATGGCGATTTCTTTGAAGGTTAGTAAAGGTATTTTGTTTGTAATTCTCGTTTTATTTTCTGCGACCATTCACCGAACTTCTCACACTCACCTACTATGCAGACTACAGTCCCGAAAAACAACCGAAGAAGTATCGGATCTCGCGGCAGACGTTAGAAAAAGACTGAAATTGTATGGACATACCCACAACTCCTAACGACAAACCTCAATCACAAAACTGCAATATACATAGAACAACTCAAAACATTACCCTTGATTTTGCAGGTCAGAAATGAATTAGGAAAGGCTTATGTATGTTCATTAGACATTTTCAACATGAAGTCATAGAGGCAAAAAATTAGCATGTCGGGAGTACTGCCAGAGAATGAAGTCACCACCAGACCAGGGTCAAAGTGCACTGAAGAAAGAAAAAGAATCCACGGAGGAAAAAAAGAGGTTCTTGGAAACACGTAAGAATGAAACGTGAAAGCTTTGCGTGATCCGACAGGACCCTGCCACGAGTAACGTAATAAATATGCAGGCAATTTGCGTTAAGCTCAGAACAGAGGTAGAACTCGGTGCACCACATCTGAAAAACAATGGCAACATAGAGTGAGAAATCTGCTATGCACTTTGTGTACCGCAAGCGAACCTAATTTGCAGCAAAGTGTTAGTAAACAAGCGGCGCTGTTTCGCATGAAATTCGTCAGTAAACGAATTTTATAGATAACGTATTGCCGGTTAGTTTGTAGTCTAGTAATGAACAGCGTATGGCCAGAGTAAGATGTAAACACGCAAGACTGTGGCAGCCAGTGCAACGCTCCCGCGCCGGAGGTGAGAGCGCAGAGGCGAAGGAGAGTACTTGCTCTGCTTCCTGGGGAAGCCGGCAACTGGCTGGCCTCCGAAAGGCTTGCGAGTGCACGCCGGCAAGCGGCAAGGACACCCACATCCAAACCTGCGCCCGGCCGCAGTAATTGTTTCCTCTCGTTTATTTGCACGCGCGTGCATATCCGATGCGCGTGCGCGCAACGCCACGGAGCTATTCAATACTGAAACTACGTTATGAGATTGCACCTTTCAAATTCTTACACGCAGGGTTACCATTTGGCGTAAGAACAGAAAGAAAGCGGGTACTTAGATGCCGGCTCGCCGCGCTGACCAGTGCACCTACGGGTGCACACAGAGAATGCTCGTTAGCCTTCTAACCAAGGTGCAGCAGTGCCATTACAAGTGGAACGTCGCGCGCCCTCCGTTAGCTCTGCAGTCTCCCTCGCACGATTTTACAGAAACTAATCGTCTAAAAAACTTGATTTTTACGTTGGTTATAACTTTATCTTCCAGTTTCATGGCGAAGTGCCTACCACTTCCTTAATGGTCATAGTTATTGTGATATTTCACACACAAGTAATATGCTGCACAAAATTCGAAAACGTTGCGTTGAAAAATAGGAGTCGCTATGAATTTGTGTTTGAGTATTAGACCACATATTTCAGCATATGAAATGCAACTAACATTTTGAATTTTTCTTCAAAGTTTGGGGGGGATCAATATTTGACCCCAGTCTCGAGAAAATCGATTTTATGTAGTGAATTCACTTCTAATAGCAACGCGCGATAGTGAAGTGTTCATAACATCTCTCATATCTTCTAAACCGTTCCAGATACCGAGCCGGCCGGAGTGGCCGTGCGGTTCTAGGCGCTACAGTCTGGAGCCGGGCGACCGCTACGGTCGCAGGTTCGAATCCTGCCTCGGGCATGGATGTATGTGATGTCCTTAGGTTAGTTAGGTTTAATTAGTTCTAAGATCTAGGCGACTGATGACCTCAGAAGTTAAGACCCATAGTTCTCAGAGCCATTTGAACCAGATACCGAAGCGAGATTTTGGGAAATGATAGCATGCTAAGAGGAGGGTATTTTGTCGCACGGTTAACATGCAGAACTTTCTAGTCTGCGACGATATACGATTAACTACAGACTTTAATGGAATAATGTAATTTTTAAGGGCTGTCAGTTGCTAGTGAAGTGAACATTAGTGCATCTTTTCAAAAACGTAAGAGAAGAAATTACACATACAGTTTTAGAGTGAAGATGTGCTTTTTCATAAGCTATTGAACTGACTTGTCCTCAGTTCCTCATCAAATAAAACATAGTTTTCGAAGGTCTAGGGTGCAGGAAGAAAATTCCTTAGTTTGCATCAGTACCAGCTGTTCCTTGTTAAAAGCTGCGCGGGGTAGCCGTGTGGTTTGAGGCGCCTTGCTACTGTTCGCGCGGCTCCCACCGTCGGAGGTTCGAGTCCTCCCTCGGGCATGTGTGTGTGCGTGTGTGTGTGTGTGTGTGCGTGTGTGTGTGTGCGTGTGTGTGTGTGTGTGTGTGTGTGTGTGTGTGTGTGTGTGTGTTGTCCTTAGCGTAAGTTAAAGTTAGAATAAGCAGTGCCCCCCCCCCCCCCTCCCCATGCACCATGGACCTTGCCGACGGTGGGGAGGATTGCGTGCCTCAGCGATACAGATAGCCGTACCGTAGGTGCAACCACAACGGAGGGCTATCTGTTGGAAGGCCAGACCAATGTGTGGTTCCTGAAGAGCGGCAGCAGCCTTTTCAGTAGTTGCACGGGCAACAGTCTGAATGATTGACTGATCTGGCCTTGTAACACTAACCAAAACGGCCTTGCTGTGCTGGTACTCCAAACGGCTGAAAGCAAGGGGAAACTACAGCCGTAATTTGTCCCGAGGGCATGCAGCTTTACTGTATGGTTAAATGATGATGGCGTGCGTCCTCTTGGGTAAAATATTCCAGAGGTAAAATAGTCCCCCATTCGGATCTCCGGGCGGGGACTACTCTGGGGGACGTTATCAGGAGAAACAAAACTGGCATTCTACGGATCGGAGCGTGGAATGTCAGATCCCTTAATCGGGCAGGTAGGTTAGGAAATTTAAAAAGGGTTCAAAAAATGGTTCAAATGGCTCTGAGCACTATGGGACCTAACATCTATGGTCATCAGTCGCCTAGAACTTAGAACTAATTAAACCTAACTAACCTAAGGACATCACACACATCCATGCCCGAGGCAGGATTCGAACCTGCGACCGTAGCGGTCGCTCGGCTCCAGACTGTAGCGCCTAGAACCGCATGGCCACTCCGGCCGAACCAGAGGTTGCAGTGTGTTTCAGGGAGAGCATTAGGTAACGATGGACATGAATGGGGGGGAATAAATACAATAGAAGAAGAATGGGTAGCTTCGAGAGATGAAATAGTGAAGGCAGCAGAGGGTCGAGTAGGTAAAAAGACGAGGGCTAGTTGAAATCCTTGGGTAACAGAAGAGATATTGAATTTAATTGATGAAACGAAAAAATACAAAAATGCAGTAAATGAAGCAGGCAAATAGAAATACAAACGTCTCAAAAATGAGTTCGACAGGAAGTGCAAAATCGCTATGCAGGGATGGCTAGAGGACAAATGTAAAGATGTAGAGGCGTATATCACTAGAGGTAAGATAGATACTGCCTACAGGAAAATTAAAGAGACCTTTGGAGAAAAGAGAACCACTTGCATTAATATCAAGAGCTCCAATGGAAACCCAGGTCTAAGCAAAGAAGGGAAAGCAGAAAGGTGGAAGGAGTACATAGAGGGTCCATACGAGGGCGATGTTCTTGAGGACAATGTTATAGGAATAAAAGAGAATGTAGATGAATATGATATGGGAGATATGATACTGCGTGAAGAGTTTTCATAGCACTGAAAGATCTAAGTCGAAACAAGGCCCCGGGAGTAGACAACATTCCATTAGAACTACTGATAGCCTTGGGAGAGCCAGTCCTGACAAAACTCTACCATTTGATGAGCAAGATGTATGAGACAAGCGAAATACGCTCAGACTTCAAGAAGAATATAATAATTCCAATCACAAAGGAAGCAGATGTTGACTGTGTGAAAATTACCTATCAGTTTGTTGTGCCAGCGGGCACTGAATCTCGCGGTGGGGAGTTGTCATATGATTTTGTCTCATCAGTTTAGTGACCCACTCACTAAAGAGATTCAGCCTCTGACCAGAAAATATGAGTAAGTATGAACGCAAAATAGGCTCGTTTGAGCCAAAGTGGCCAGTATAGAAAGAAAATAACTCTCACTGCTTACTAATAAAAATTAGATGTCGGAACAATTCTGATTTTGCGCAAAATTTCGTCAGAATATCAACAAAATAGACACAGAGTTAGGTGGTAGATTCAAGATGCTCTTTGTGAGAATAAAACGGACATAAGAGTTTACACTGCCAATCATTCTGAATGGATCACCTCTAAAAATGTATTCTGTTCCCAATTTCAGGAAAATTTTACGTTGCTAGGAATGGGAATGGTGCCAGTGATAATATACTAACAGATCGATGATTGTGTTTATCGTTAGTTTCCACTAGCAGTTAAAGTTCACCAATCCTAAAGCTAGCTACAATGCATTTTGAAGTGTAGCTTGTTTGGATACACACGCCAACTATGAAACTGGTGTCTAAATTCTCATTTGAGGCACTCATAAGCATTCACAGCGCCAGCAAACAATACCTCCGGTGTTAGCACGCTCTGCCTGTAGACTTTGGCCTTTAACACACAGCATAAATATGAACCTAGTGGTGACCTTCGTAGCCCCGCAATACCACCACCGCAGTGATGCGCGCATTTAAGTCACCGCCAGATTCAACTTGACATAACCAAAAAATCGTCTAAAGCTGAAATTATATTTATATGATGTTTTTCCTTCTGAATGGTTTACACTTCAGGCAAGAGAGCATGTGTGACGTACACACTTTTTTTAATAGGTTAGAGGAATTTCTCCGTCAGAACAGTAATGAACTGCCTGCCAGAATTGAATATAGATCAGCCACATTACTCTCAGGAGACATTTATCCCCTTAGGTAGGAAATAGAAGATGCTAATGTGACATTAGTAAACATCAGGAGCATCTATGGTACTGACCAGTTACTATTACGAGCAGAAAGTTAACTGAATTCAGAAGTGAATAGCAGCCGAATCCTCAGTTCAGACTGAAATATATTTCGCGAGGATACGTTAGACACCAATAGTGGCGACGTATTTATTTCTTTAAGGAACAGGATAATTTTTAGGGAAGTTATTGGTGAGTCCGAATGTGAAATGATCTGGCCGAACTTAAGCATCAAAGGTAGGACAAACATGTCAACTGGATGCATTTATAGACCACCTGCATAGGGAGCTGTAGTGACAGAGCGCTTCAGAGAGAACTTGCACTTTCATGATCATGTTATTGTAACAGAGGGACACTAATTTGCTAGCTATAGAAAGACACGCGATAAAATTTGGTGCCATATGCAGGGATTCTTGTGAGATTGTTCTGACTGTATTGTCTGAAATCACTTCGACATGATAGAGAGAGATCAAACTCGCGAGGGCAACGTTTGAGGTCCTAACAACAAACAGACCCGCACATTTCGAATCAGTTAAAGTAGAGGGTACACGTGATTACAAAGCTTTGCTAACATCCATGATTACAGGTGTAACATGGAATGTTACGAAAGGCAGGAAAGCAGGCCACTGTGGTCGAGCGGGTCTCGGCGCTTCAGTCTGCAACCACGTGGCTGCTACGGTCGCAGGTTCTATTCCTGCCTCGGGCATGGATGTGTGTGTTGTCCTTAGGTTAGTTAGGTTTAAGTAGTTCTACGTGTAGGGGACTGATGACCTCAGATGTTAAGTCCCATAGTGGTCGGAGCCATTTGAAAGGCAGGAAAATATATTTGCTTGGCAAGACTGCCCATGGTACAAACTGCAGAGCATCTGAGAAGTCAACATTAGATATTTAGCTCCCAGGACTACGATGTACAGCACAGATAGGAAAATTTCAAAAGCACTATTCAATGCGCCTTAGATGAGTGTACACAGGGCAAGATTTTAAGCGAAAGAAAAAAAAAAACCTCCGCGGTTTAATAGCTGTCTTAGGAAGTTTCTACGAAAGCAAAATGAGCCGCATCACACTATATATTTAGAGGAGATATATCTGAACCATTTACGATTAAAACAGGGTTGAGACAGGGAGATTGTTTATCACCATTGCTATTCAATTGTGCTCTTGAATATGTAATGAGAGAATGGTACAAGGAAAATCCTATGAATATTAAAATTGGAACTAAGAAAGATAAAATAAACCTAAATTGCTTGGGATTTGCTGATGACCTAGCATTACTAGCTAATAATATTCAGGAAGCCACGAAACAAATAACAAGCTTACAAAATATAGCACAAAAATTAGGACTCCAGATATCATTTGAAAAGACTGAAATAATGGTACGGATCCACTTGTAATAGATCACATCACAGTGAACAATAGGGAAATTAAAATAGTGAAACAATTTAAATACCTGGGTGAAATTATAACACATAAATTGGACGAGAAACCTGCATGGCGAGCAAGAACTAATAAAATGATAAAAGCTCCAAAACTAACATGGTCTACGTACAATAAAAAATGTCTATCAATTAAAACAAAATTAAAACATTACAAGACGGTGGTTCAACCAGAGGTTACATACGGAAGTGAAACTCTTTTTAAAGTCACCCAGAAAAACAGAATTGACAAAATTTTAAAAGTAGAGAGAAGAATTGCTAGAACATGCATAAATAAGAAATATCAAAAAGCTGGGCAATGGTGGATAGTTCCAAATGAAGTGGTATACAGAGAACTGGAGCCCATCACTGATACTATACGAAAGAAAAGGATCTCTTTTTGTGGTAACATTCTGAGGACACCAGAAACCAGATTATCAAGGAAAATTATTGAGAAACTCTGGAATTTGAAACAACAAGGAGGATGGCTTAAGGAAATAAGAGAAGATATGGAAGAACTGGAAATAACTCTGGATGATTTGCAGAACAAAACGCCAAATTTAAAGAAGTTGAGGGACACAGAAATAAGATTTAAACCAAAAATTGACAAACGACATACAATGAAAAGGGTATTTACAGATAAGGAACGACGAAAAGCATCGGAACGAATGAAGAGATACTGGGCCACTCGGAAGGGGAAAATACCAAAGAGGAGGACCAGAAATGATTGACTGAAGTGGTCCAATGAGGCCGTAAAAGAAGAAGAAGAAGAAGAAGAAGAAGATGTATATTTTCCCTAGTTTCTGTTAGCTCTGTTCAGCATTATATATATATATGCTGAACAGAGCAAAACTAGGGAATGAGAGAAATAAAATGTTGCCAATCAATCTGACTAAAAAACCCCAAGATGTTAAGATGTTTTGGTCTACGTAAAGTCATCAAGCGGATCAAACCTTCTGTTCAGTCATAAAGACACCATACAGGCGCCGAAATGTTACATGACAAAGAGAAAGCTGAAATGCTGAATTCGGTCTTCCGAAACTCTTTCACCCAGAAGATCGCAATTTGGTTCCTCTTTCATTTATCACTCGAACGCCGAAATGGTAGATATTGAGTACGTGATCTCGGTATGAAAAAGCAACTAAAATCGCTCAGGACTGGATGATTACCTGTGAAATTCTACGGAGATTATGCGTAAGAACTTGGTACCCTTCTAGCAGTACTCTATCGCTGGTCGCTGATGTTGCCGGTGTAACGACGGGTACCTAGCGACTGGAAAAATAGGTCATTTTCGTTTTTAAGAAGGGTCGTAGGACAGATGTACATAATTAAAGGCTCGCATCGCTGACATCACTCTGCTTTAGAATTATGGAACGTTCTCTATGCTCACGTACACTACTGGACATTAAAATTGCTACACCATGAAGAAATGCAGATGATAAACGGGTATCCATTAGACAAATATATTATACTAGATCTGACATGTGATTACATTTTCATGCGATTTGGGTGCATAGATCCTGAGAAACCAGTACCCAGAACAACCACCTCTGGCCGTAATAACGGCCTTGATACGCCTGGGCATCGAGTCAAACAGAGCTTGGATGGCGTGTACAGGTACAGCTGCCCATGGAGCTTCAACACGATACCACAGTTCATCAAGAGTAGTGACTGGCGTATTGTGACGAGCCAGTTGCTCGGCCACCATTGACCAGACGTTTTCAGTTTGTGAGAGATCTGGAGAATGTGCTGGCCAGGGCAGCAATCGAACATTTTCTGTTTCCAGAAAGGCCTGTACAGGACCTGCAACATGCGGTCGTGCATTATCCTGATGAAAAGTACGGTTTCGCAGGGATCGAATGAAGGGCAGAGCCACGGGTCGTAACACATCTGAAATGTAACGTCCACTGTTCAAAGAGCCGTCAATGCGAACAAGACGTGACCGAGACGTGTAACCAATGGCACCCCATACCATCGCGCTGGGTGATATGCCAGTATAGCGATGACGAATACACGCTTCCAATGTGCGTTCACCGCGATGTCGCCAAACACGGATGTGACCATCACGATGCTGTAAACAGAACCTGGATTCATCCGAAAAAATGACGTTTTGCCATTCGTGCACCCAGATTCGTCACTGAGTACACCATCGCAGGCTCTCCTGTCTGTGATGCAGCGTCAAGGGTAACCGCAGCCACGGTCTCCGAGCTGATAGTCCATACTGCTGCAAACGTCGTCGAACTGTTCGTGCAGATGGTTGTTGTCTTGCAAACGTCCCCATCTGTTGACTCAGGGATCGAGACGTGGCTGCACGATCCGTTACAGCCATGCGGATAAGATGACTGTCATCTCGACTGCTAATGATACGAGGCCGTTGGGATCCAGCACGGCGTTCCGTATTACTCTCCTGAACCCACAGATTCCATATTCTAACAGTCATTGGATCTCGACCAACGCAAGCAGCAATGTCGCGATGCGATAAACCGCAATCGCGATAGGCTACAATCCGACCTTTATCAAATTCGGAAACGTGATGGTATGCATTTCTCCTCATAACGTTTCACCAGGGAAGGCCGGTCAACTGCTGTTTGTGTATGAGAAATCGGTTGGAAACTTTCCTCATGTGAGCACGTTGTAGGTGTCGCCACCGGCGCCAACCTTGTGTGAATGGTCTGAAAAGCTAATCATTTGCGTATCACAGCATCTTCTTCCCGGCGGTTAAATTTCGCGTCTGTAGCACGTCATCTTCGGGGTGTAACAATTTTAATGGCCAGTAGTGTATTATGACGTATTTGCAGAATGAAAATCCCCTGTTTAAAAATCAACATAGTTTCCGCATACAGAGATCTTGCTAAGCTCAGTTCGCTCTGTTCGTCCATGAAATCAAGAGTGACGCCGACATGTTGATAAAGTGTTATTGGACGTCAGAGAAACATCTGATAGTTCCACACTGTCGTTCAGTGAACAAAATACGAGCTTACTGACAAGGGAAACACTCGTCGCACCCTCCTCCGATTTATTGGTGAAATCACCCAGTGGAGAGTCCGTCTAAAACTGAACACAGGTCAAGCATGAAAACATGAAGAAGGTGAACTGAATTGTGAAAAAACGAAAATAGAATCAGTGAACGATCCAAGCTCAAGATTTGCATCATCAATGAATTACAAGAGCTATGGCGTCATGGTTGTGTAGTCACGATGTTGGACTGCACAGAGGGAGATCTATATTCAAACCTCCCCTGTGCCCCACTTTTTTTTTCACAAAATTATGAACTTCCCGTCCGGTCTCTGACGTGTCAGTTCTCCTTCATTAGTCTTGGCAATTGTCATACTATAGACTGGTTACAGGATATGAGTCATTTGGTAAGAATATATTACTGTCCTAAGTTAATATGATGAATAGCGGGAGCAGGCGAGATGCCGCATTGCCCTCTCACAGAAATGAAAACAACAAAAACAAAACAAAAAAACCGGGTGTGAACAATGCCACAACAAAGGAAATGAAGAGACAAAACTTCCACAACAGAACGCATGAGTCATAACATGTGGTACTTGTTTAGAACAAATTGGAAGTACGTACGTCTGGAGGTCCCTTACGCCTCGCTGTTGCAAACGGACGTTACGCCACTAAACAGACACAACTACAAAAACAACAAACAGACCCGTCAATGACCGGACGGACAGTTCATAATCCTGCGGCAAAAGTGGGTCACGAGGGAGATTCGAACACGGATCTCCGCCTTCGCAGTCTCTGTGAAAACATAACGACTCCGTGGCCATCCAGATTTGCTCTATGCTGCAGATATTAATCTTGGGCCGTTCACTGTTGTATTTTGCTTCTTTTCTCACCGTTCAGTACGCCTTCCCCCTGTTTTCTTGCTTGATCTGTGTTCATTTTTTGACGGACTATTCACTGGGTCATCTTACCAACTAAATCTGAGGGCGTTGCGATGAGAAATTTCCCTTGTGAGCGTTACACCAGATTGGACTCACCATGTCGCTCTTAACCAAACAAAATCGACATATGTAAAGGTAATTTCTGAAAGTACCACAGGGGAAGTGTGATAGGACAGTCGCTGCATACAGTGCACAGGTTTTACCTGGTGTGAGTGCAGAGATTTCAATTCGTGACTGAGGACTGTGTACTGAACAACATTACATCAGCACGTACGTTATTTGTAGACTACTAAATATAGCCGTATGTCTTTAGTTGGTTAGCACTTCCAAGTGCATGCGGCAAGAGGAAGCCATGAATGTGCATTTTCCAATGGGCAACAGTTCGGGAGTTGAAGTATGGACGCGGGCACGAGAAACGGTTAGTCTATACTGACGGGCGTAGTCCACTTAGTGATACAGTACTATTGTGCAGAAAACATCAGGTCGTAAAGTTCGTGACGTGTTCGTGGGAAGGCTATGCAACGTAGAGAAAAAAAAGCCAACACATTGATGTGTGTACATATTGAGGTACCACATACAAAAATACCTGCACTTACACTCGGTATGTAAATGATCTAATGCAAAACGTCGGAAGCTGTATGACGCTGATCACGGATGATGTGGTTGTCTATAAGAAGGCAGCAACGCCAGAAGTCCACAGAGAGCTTCAGGTAGACCTACAGAGAATCGAAGATTGGTGCTGGGACTGATGGTTGACACTGAAAGGAAATAAATGTAACGTACTGTGCATAAATGGGCGAAAAGCGAAAAGATCCACTACTGTTCGATTACGCTGCTGGCAAAAAACACTTGAAACAGTAACTACCGAAAAAATACTGGGCGAGTCAGAAATAACGTCGCTTTTCAGTTGGCTATGAGGACTGTGAGTGTGCACGCAGGTGACACACTAACGGCGTTGCAAGGGAGTGGGAAATTCAGTTACGATGGAGAGGTGAAGTGTGCAAGACCGTGTCAGTGTGGTAGAGCTACCCGCAGATTAAACCATCGCGGACACGACCCGGATGGCCATACCATACGACGCTGGATAGCTAAGCGGTTTAGGGGTGGGTCTGTGCATGATAGCAAATCTCCTGGACAACCCCGAAACGTGAGGTCACGGAAAAACATCGACCGTTTGGCATCAGTTCAAACTAGTCCTCAACGATCGCAGGCACTAAAGATGAGCCACAGATTTCTACGGCCAGATGTGTACAAATTCATCTTTTAACATGCCTATGATTGCCTGTTAGCCAGGCAGGCAAGCTACTGCATGTCATCTGTAGAACGGGCAGGCTGCTCTACTCGTGTCCAAGCCGAGCTGTGCCCAATTCAAGCAGGCTCCAGGAGTCTTACTTGCCTGCCCGTCTTCCCACAGTGCTACACTACGTGGCACTTAACTCTGTACGCTGTCACTGTAGTGTTCCGAGTAGAGTTCGGAGTTTTTAACAGAGTATCATAAGAGGAACCTCAGTGAAATATATATACATTTTGAGTCATTGTAGGCCAGGAAATGGCTGATTTATTTTGTCCTTTTTTCCATTTCGGCGTATTTTGGGCTTATTTGTTAATTCTATATGAACGATTTTCTCTGCAACTTGACCCTCTTTCGACTAGGTCTGGCTATTCTCAATTCAGATCATCATCATCATCATCATCAGATCACCTCTTATACAAGTCGTCTGCAGTAAGCAGAGCCATCTCTAAAAGTCGTGATCCTTTGCACCTAAGAACATGAAGACTTCTGTTTAGTCTATGCCAACTAAAGTAAGGTTTTGAAGCCTAGTTTCTGTAACCTTAGTGTCTTTCAGCCAATTATGACTCCAGTTACACCGATTTTAATTAATTTTTCCAAGAGGTATATTACAGTTGCGCTGAATTCATTCTAAGTGGCCAAAGCAGTTCATTCTAAATTCACCAAATGCAATGTAGGAAACAAAGTTCGTTTTTCATATTACGTTAATCTAAAAAGTACATGTCCGAAAGAAGCAGCTTTTCTTCCGTACCAAGCTTTCTTCGCAGTACGTTACATGCCACCAGAATGTCTTTTTTAACATTCACTGAGCCGTATTATTTCCCTATTTCAATCAATGTTCGCCCTAAATTTAGAAAGCCTATGAATTTGTAATGGTCTCAAGTCTTTGGCGAAGATTTCCACATACTTGGCGGCCACTAGAACTTTATTCTCGTTCAAAATATTTATGGAGTGAGGTAATCGATCGCCAAATTTAATAACACGTCATGATACAGTCGAGGTTTTTTTTTGTATTTCGATTCCTCCCAGAGGGAGGGGGGGGGGGGAGCTGGCAGCAGCGTAATACGTTGTGAAGAAAGCATAAAAAACAGAGGTCAGTGATGCTGATTTAAAAACACTTAGAAAATAGACAGGCACAATTAAAAAACATGGCGACTGTCTGGTTTCTGTTCGCAGCACTGTAAAAAGGGCATACACAACACTGAACACTCACAGAAAACAATGCACTATAAAGTATGAAGGTATGCGACTATTGGGGGGGGGGGAGAGAGAGAACCCGGGCAGATGGGGATGGGGGGGGGGGAAATAAGAACGGAACTGATGGAGGGGGAGGGCACAGAAAAATGGGGGGGGGGAGGAGCAGTGTGGACGCGAGAAAAGGACTGGGGAAGACAGTGGAGGGGAAAGAAAAAGGGCTCGGGGGGGGGGAGAGGAGGGGAGAGAATGGAGTCAAAGAGTGGGTAGGTGGAGGAGAAACAGGATGGAAGGGTGGGGGGGGGGGGAGAGCGAGCCTGGGGAAAGGACTGAGGGAGGGAGGGCGAGGTGAGGATCATAGTTGATAGGATGGATAAATGGAGGGAGAGAGGGCATCATCTGAGAGGGGAGTTGATGGAAACCATCTTGGGAAAGGAGATGAAGGGTGTTGAGGTGGAGGGCAGGGGGACACAACAGCGAAGGCGCAGCAGTGGGCTGGGGTTGGAGAGGAGAGGAGCATGGAGGGGATGAGGGGGATCACGTCAGGGGGAGGTGAAGAGGAGGTGGACATGTTCGAGGAAAAGTGCAGATGGAGGAAAGGAATCAGGTGATATAGGATCCACGTGGGAGACGGATACGGAAGGCGAGGCGGAGTGCATGGCGCTCGAGAATCTGGAGGGACTTATACAATTTGGAGGGAGGGGGGCGGTGGATAGCCTGGCGGGACTGGCATAACAGAGGATGGGACGGATTAAGGATTTGTAGGAGTGGAACACTCGAGCTTCCTCAGTGAGGAACCTTTTTATACAATTTGAATTGCGAGACACCTACCGATTTCTTTGAAACTGTCTCATAAACACGCGAAAACGTCTCCCCTGATCGTCTTGGATCCTGTTTCGTGAGTGGTATACGAACCCAATTTCTAATCAATCTCCTTTAAGTTCGGTTTGTTTATTTTGCTGCTGCCAGCAATATGATAAACGAACTGTAGTGAAACTAGCTACCCAAACGTATAGCTGGATAATCAAGTTGCATTAACAGCGCAATATGTTGTTAGGTGCAGCAGGCTGAACGGGTCCCGAGAAGCTTGCCAGGTTTGCGGAAATCCAAGTCGTCCTGCGTTAACCACTGTGCTTCAGTACACGTGTACTCTCGTGTGTCAGTTGCGGAAGGTTGAGCTGCTTTAATGGTTGCGGCGGAGACAGGGGCAGGCAGCCTGGAAGGAGAACTTTCATACCTCTGTCTACGGTGCATGTTACACCTAGATTTGCATGCAGGGCGCTGTAAGATACAGGTAGTGCACACTTAAGGTCGCACGTGTACGATTTTGCACACGTTTCTGGAAATGTGAGCGGCTAATCTAGGAATTGTTGACGGCTTGATGATGACTGACGAAGCACACCTCTTCTTATTGTCATGGACAGTTAAGATGCAAAACTGCCGTTCTTGAGGCACTGAGAACCCGCAGCAAGTCCATGAACAGGAGCTGCACAGCCCGAAACTGTGGTGTGGACTCGCTACAGCTAGGATCAGCGGTCCATATTTGTTTCTGGACGACAATGGTGCAACATATCCTGTGAATTCCGAGCTATATGTATACACGGTTCGGAATTTTGTCGTTCCTGTGCTACAATAGTATCCCCATCCATTCATGTGTTATCAACAGGACGGTGGAACTGGACATACCGCCAATCTGTCTATGGACAAACTGCGTGAAAGTTTTTTTCTGCGGGTCTCATTTTCCATTTTGGTAATGTTGCTTGACTGGCACATTCATCCGAGCTGACGCCTGCCAATTTCTTGCTCTGTGGATATCTTAAATGCTGAGTGTTCGAAAATCGTCCTGCAAACCTCTACGCGCTGGACGCTCACATGCGTAGAAATGTATTCCTGTTGCTATACTGGAGAACACTTTGCGTAACAGCATCATAGCTCGTCTGCATGAGTACTCCAATAAAGGCGGTGCTCATCCCAGTGATGTGATTTTTAAGAAGTGAGTGCCACATACCGCATGAAACTCCAAAGTTTAACTAACCCGTCTGCATTTGTAAATCATAACGATCTGTGTTAATCATGTTTTTGAAAACAGTTGAAAAGGGCGTTCTTTCTGGGTCACTCTGCACCTAGGAGTAACTACCTGGAGCGACCTGAAGTGGAATGACCACATAAAACAAATTGTAGATGAAGCAGATGCAAGACTGAGATCCACTGGAAATATCTTAAGAAAATATAATTCATCTACGAAACAAATGGCTTGTAAAACACTTGTTTGTCCTATTCTTGAGAATCGCTCATCAGTCTGAGGCTCTTACCAAGTAGGATTAATAGAAGGGATTGACAAGGTCCAGCGAAGGTGGCTTACTGTGTTCAAGCTTTGGTCTCCCTCTTCAATTTTTACCGCGCACACTGCCTTCCATTGCCAAACTGACAATTCCTTGATGCCTCAGGACGTGGCCTACCTACCGATCCCTATTTTAGTCTACATCTACATCTACATCTACATTTATACTCCGTAAGCCACCCAACGGTGTGTGGCGGAGGGCACTTTACGTGCCACTGTCATTACCTCCTTTTCCTGTTCCAGTCGCGTATGGTTCGCGGGAAGAACGACTGTCTGAAAGCCTCCGTGCGCGCTCTAATCTCTCTAATTTTACATTCGTGATCTCCTCGGGAGGTATAAGTAGGGGAAGCAATACATTCGATACCTCATCCAGAAACGCACCCTCTCGAAACCTGGCGAGCAAGCTACACCGCGATGCAGAGCGCCTCTCTTGCAGAGTCTGCCACTTGAGTTTGTTAAACATCTCCGTAACGCTATCACGGTTACCAAATAACCCTGTGACGAAACGCGCCGCTCTTCTTTGGATCTTCTCTATCTCCTCCGTCAACCCGATCTGGTACGGATCCCACACTGATGAGCAATACTCAAGTATAGGTCGAACGAGTGTTTTGTAAGCCACCTCCTTTGTTGATGGACTACATTTTCTAAGGACTCTCGCAATGAATCTCGTCCTGGTACCCGCCTTACCAACAATTAATTTTATATGATCATTCCACTTCAAATCGTTCCGCACGCATACTCCCAGATATTTTACAGAAGTAACTGCTACCAATGTTTGTTCCGCTATCATATATTACCATTCAGTTTTCTTCCCATTTCGATTCATTACCTCTTCAGTAGCCATCTGATCTATCCATATAAACTTCAGATTTCTTCTGTGGCACCTGATTTCAAAAGCTTCTATTTTCTTCTTGCCTGAATTGCTTATCTTTCACGTTTCACTTT
Source organism: Schistocerca americana (assembly GCF_021461395.2). Lineage (NCBI taxonomy): Eukaryota > Metazoa > Arthropoda > Insecta > Orthoptera > Acrididae > Schistocerca > Schistocerca americana. Next base: position 760,845,670 of record NC_060130.1, on the reverse strand, counting down.
TGTACAAGACTATTTCCAAACAAATACTTCCAGAAAAAACATCCTAACACATTGCCTGGTATTGTAAATCTGCATTTTATATCATATTTACTTCGGTAATTGTCACTTACTTTGCTACCGAAATAGCAAACATCGTCTACTACTTTTAGTGTCTCATTTCCTAATCTAATTTTCGCAGCAGCGCCTGAAGATGAAAAAATCTACAAATATTATAAATTCAAGTTTACCATTTTTGATTCCATCTTCTAAGTTAACTTGTACTGTCTGCATTGCCTCGCATTTTCCTACATTTCTCCGGAACCAAAAGTGATCTTTCCAGAGGTCGAATTTTACTAGTCCTTCCATCCTTTCGTAAATAACTCGTCTCAGTATTTTGAAACCATGATTTTATTATTGGTTTCGTAATATTCACACCTGTCAGAATCTGCCTTCCTTGGAACTGGAATTATTACTCTCTTCTTTAAGTCTAAGCTTATTTCCCCTGTCTCATGTCTTGCATATCAAAGGGTATATTCTGCCAAGGAGCTCAATAACTCGAAGGGAACGTCGTGTACTCGAGATAATATTTATTCCCTTTGTATTGCCCTTCCATATATTCCTTCCACTTCTCAGCCTTCCGTTCTTTGCTTTGAACTGGCTTGCCATCTGAGCTCCATACATTGATACAGCCGCTGCTTCTCTTTTCTTCAAAAGTTTATTTAATTTTCCTGTAGGTGGCGTCTATCTTCCCCACGATCATGCATGTTCCTACAGCTTACCGTCACATATCTGCCTGACAACGAAATCGGGAATAGTTCATTTGTTGACTTTAGAGCAGACGAACCTTCCAACCTGATTTTTATACTAGAGGCATCGAATTATCTTACAACGCATGAAGTGTTTACGCTCTGTAGAATAAACTGCTCTCGTTTCTCGCTCAACAACAGACATTGTCGCTGCGTTCCACGCAGTCAGTATGTCGATATCTCTAACACTCTTATTGGGTAGGGTCCGAATACTTCGCGCACATACTGTGTAAGAATTTGCACGGATAATAAACACACTATATCAGACAGTTCCATAAAACCCGTCTACCTATGAGATGTGTCTTTGGCGTGTTGATTTACATCTTCAAATGTCCCGCTGATTGAATCCGCGAATCACTATCGTGTCCATGAAGGAGTAAAATAAGTTATTTGCTGCAAAAAGTATTGCTAATTGAAAAAGTCTGTAGAGATTTAAAGCGTCAATCGAAACAGGATTTATCGCGGATTGTGAAGATTATAAAGTCAAAGGAGAAGGATTTAGTGCACAGAACATGCAACATGGGAGGTGACAAATGCTTAACTGTTACAAAGCTCGCCAATAGCCTGGCATTAACGAGAAAGATTTTTAATGTCGACAGGAATTTAAGATTTTTAATAATTGTACCCATACTTTTATTCCCTGTTTTCATGAAGTAGCATGTTACGCTTGATGAAACTGTAAACTTTAGGGAAAAACGTTTCCCGCTCAAATATTTTCATTGAGAGTTCAGGTTAAGACAAAGTGTGCTACAACTAGTTAAAACAGCAATAAGATAACTATCTAAACAGTAAAAGGCAGGCCAATTATAGTAAACATGCACAGCACGGTTTAGCTGTTTCATTGCTGCACGGAAGAAAAAATGGTGGAACTAAACAACTTGAGCAGCGGAAATTTGTAATTTATTTCCTTACCTTTATCGATCTGTTTTTCTGCGAGAATCCTCTGTACCAACCTGTGGAAGAAAACGAATTGCAAATGAAAACTATATACAAGCAAAACATTTATTCAAATTTAAGACACACTGCACTGTGTTGTCAGAAAGAAATATACAGTATCAGAGTTGTAAAAATAACAAAGTGTGAAAATAAGGTAACAATACCGTTACAACAAAAACAAATCAAAATCAAACACAGCGTTCTCACCATAGATGTTTCCTAGGATCACCTTCGGAAGCCTTCTATGCTATTACTGTTCGAAGTTCCATTCTCACTGATATCTTTAAGCATACAATAATTTCTTGAGTTTCAGTAAGATCAATCATCAGGACGACTTAACGCGCGAGTGAGGAACGTAAGCGCAGAGGGCAGCTGAATGTTCGAAAAATATTCTGCCAAATGTTTGTGCACATTTTGCAACTGTATGAGATCCACCACATAACAAAGCCACGCACGGTCTGTTTCAAGTTATCTTTTACGTGGGAAATGTTTTCAGCACATACTTATTGAACGTTGGAGCATCAGTTCGCTTTAATTCAATCAGGAAGAATCATTGCTACGGTCTCTAGTGGATGATAAAAATTTTGTGGAATCTGCTGTCACCTAATGAAACTGCAGGCTTCGAGCCTTATTTACTAAACTATCAGGTGCAAGCGCCAGATAATTGTTCAGTGCGTTACAGGGCGTATGCGGTAGCTACATACTTTCTCTTCTCCGGCTTCAGATTAAGCTAGAGCGCCGAAAAAGTGTTTTCAAAAAATTAAAAGCATAAGGCGTAAATTACATTTCTCAAGCATGATATTTTCATATTATAAATGCTTCAAATGGCTCTGAGTACTGTGGGACTTAACACCTGAGGTCATCAGTCCCCTAGAACTTAGTACTACTTAAACCTAACTAACCTAAGGAAATCGCACACATCCATGCCCGAAGCAGGATTCGAACCTACGACCGTAGCAGTCGCGCGGTTCCGGAATGAAGCGCCTAGAACCGCTCGGCCACCGCGGCCGGCTTCATATTATATGGTCGCAACATAGATCTGGTTATTTTTCTGCATTTCCATCATCTACGTCCAAGCATTTTGAAATATCATAGAGAAAATCATGACTGATCGTTAATGCTGACGGCAACCTCAACCAGACGTTACCCAATTGTCCCAAAAAAATGTTGCTGCAAGAGTGGTGATGATTCAATGCCATTTATGGAGGCAGTACGTGTGTGTTGGCAGGTTTTATTGCGTGCCACACCATAGTCTAAAAAATCATCTACTTCTTCACTCACGGCAGAAATTTCGCACTTGGGGCAGTTTGGAATCGACACGGCCATTTTGATCTCACTTTTCGTATCACCTAATTTTTATTGGAACTGAATCTTTACTTATCGGGAAATAGCCGTATTAACAGCAATAACCTCTGTGCCTCGTGTTTTCGACGAGATGGTTTCATAATCCAGGTTTGAAAAATGTGAAGGGGACACTAAAATCACATCGGAATGTTTATATTGCATCAACATATTTTTTTAATTCTGCCGATAACTTTCTGCAAGGGATGAAACACACATTTGCACTAAACGTTTTGCTTCTAGGGCTGTTAGGCTGACTTAAACACATCATCCTTGGAGGCAGTCCTCCTTCCTGTTTATCCAAACTCAGCCGACGACATTAAGTGATGGTGACCCCATACGTTCGAATCGGGACTCTAAAGTCAGTTAACCGAGCAGGTAATGCATTCTCCACATATTACTGTCTTATATTTACTGTCGGAAGAGGTGCAGCCTTGAAAGTTCGAAACCTGGATTTGTAATCGGAATTGCTCTAGTCAGCACAACAGCCAGACTGCTGTTTAATTGTACTGCTTACCTAAACCGTTTTCAAGTATCAGCATGTGCGTGATTTTAAGGAGTTCAGAGTGGCATGAGCTCTTTATATTATCTTTTCTGTATAAGCTGATGTAAGAGGATGGTGAAAGGAATTTAGTGCCCTTGACAATGGAAGATTGTCACAATTAGGCCAAACAGAAATAAAGAAAGTACAATTACAGACAATGAGTGCTGTGTATAGTTCACCATGCAAGATTAGTTTTATGCTTAATGACATTGAAATATAAAGTTGTCTTCAAGGAATAATTTCAATATTTTTGCACAATAAACAGTTATGAGACGTCATTCATTCTGCCATGATTTCAGTCGAACTATCACTCTCGTTATGAATAAGCCGACATTCCTTCAAACTTCTCTGCTGACATTTGTTGCAGCAAGAATTAGACCGTTTTCCACTCCTATGTAAATTTTATTTACGTAAACAATCGACCGCAATTAAATTGTAATGCAACTTCTAATGGGACACCCTCCGCTAACAATACCTATTTTTTTTAAATAGAAAAAACCGATACTATGTATACTATAGATTCTTGTGTAGGTGAACATTCTCGGCTGTTTCACTGAAGGAATTTCATTTGATTTTGTATACGATGTATAAAAAGAAATTAAGTTGTTGCAATCAATACAGATAAAATTATTTTTCTTTTAGAAATATCTGAAATTACGAAATTTCTGGTAAACTTGTTGTTGTGGTCTTCAGTCCTGAGACTGGTTTGATGCAGCTCTCCATGCTACTCTATCCTGTGCAAGCTTCTTCATCTCCCAGTACCTACTGCAGCCTACATCCTTCTGAATCTGCTTAGTGTATTCGTCTCTTGGTCTCCCTCTGATTTTTACCCTCCTCGCTGTCCCCCAATACTACATTGGTGATCCCTTGATGCCTCAGAACATGTCCTACCAACCGATCCCTTCTTCTAGTCAAGTTGTCACAAACTCCTCTTCTCTCCAACCCTATTCAATACCTCCTCATTAGTTATGTGTTCTACCCATCTAATCTTCAACATTCTTCTGTAGCACCACATTTCGAAAGCTTCTATTCTCTTCTTGTCCAAACTGGTTATCGTCCATGTTTCACTTCCATACATGGCTACACTCCATACAAATACTTTCAGAAACGACTTCCTGACACTTAAATCTATACTCGATGTTAACAAATTTCTCTTCTTCAGAAACGCTTTCCTTGCCATTGCCAGTCTACATTTTATATCCTCTCTACTTCGACCATCATCAGTTATTTTGCTCCCCAAACAGAAAACTCCTTTACTACTTTAAGTGTCTCATTTCCTAATCTAATTCCCTCAGCATCACCCGACTTAGTTCGACTACAATCCATTATCCTCGTTTTGCTTTTGTTGATGTTCATCTTATATCCTCCTTTCAAGACACTGTCCATTCCGTTCAACTGCTCTTGCAAGTCCTTTGCTGTCTGACAGAATTACAATGTCGTCAGCGAACCTCAAAGTTTTTATATTACTAACTGCACAATCTATCGCAGATTATTAAATTTATTTCTAGATTCATTTATAAAATAATGTTATATCTTGATGATGATTCTTCTTCTATCAAGAAAGTTTGTAAGCTCTTTTGCTTTGTAGACTCTTTGGAATATTGTGAGTACCGCAGAATGTAGTGGTAGTAGTGGGCATGCCTCTGATGGAGAGACTTATTTTTCTTATGATCGGCGCTAACGATGTAATTTAGAATATTAAGTGGAAATTGTAAAAACGGAGTGATTTTGAATTCAAGAATAGTACAGGCAAATCTTCATCAGTCATTTAGTCATCAGGAACGCACAACGTTAAATCAAAATTACAGCTGCAAGAATGTACCTCTAGACACAAGAAGTGTAGCCAACAACAAGAGAACATGAAGATAAGTAAAAAGTTTTTCTTTTGTATATCTTACGCCTCTCGAAGCTTTTGAAACTAATGAAGACACCAAGAAAAATTTAATAGTGATGAGTGAGAGGGTAAGATTACAAATTTCACCCGAGCTTTTTTTTTTATTAGTGTTATACTTAAAGAAAGTTTCTGACAACTACCTTTTCAGGGAAAAGTTACATGTCAAATTGAATAGTGAACCATAAATTCCCTGTATCTGCTGAAGTAAATGAAACCAGGTTCAGAAATTAAAATGGGGAAACTCCCACATAATAAGTATCCTTGATGGAGTCTCGAACTACATTATATATGCTTTACACCTATCTTATCTATTTTGGGTGTTTAATTTCCTATCTTTAATAATTAAAATGTCTAGGGCTTATGCTGGCTGTGTGCGGATGCAGGGCCATTTAGTCACAGTACGCAAACAACTAGAAGCTGCATTGGCGGTGGTAGACAGGCTTCTGGCAGTTCCTCTGGGCTGCAGCAGAAAGGGGCCTCTGGAGAAACGGCTGTGTGCACCTCTCGTTCCGTCGGCGTATCGCCTGAATCCTGCCAATACGCTTTCCGATGCACTTGACCGGGTAGTTTGTCCAAATCTGTGGCCGAATGGCAAACAGTGGCGTGGTCGCAAATTTCTAGACGAAGAGCCACGTTTCTATTGTGCCTGTTAACCTTAGTTGTACTTTCAGCAATGGACAATATAAAATCATGTATGTTTCTGAGTAAACAGACGCAATATCACCCATTCAGGAAAATAACACACTGGAGAAGAAATAAAAACTTTGAGGATCGCCGATTACAGCATTGTAATTCTGTCGGAGACAGCAGACTTGGAAGAGCAGTTGAACGGAATGGACAGTGTCTTGAAAGGAGGGTATAAGATGAACACCAACAAAAGCAAAACGAGGATAATGGAGTGTAGTTGAATTAAGTCAGGTGATGCTTGGGGAGAAGAGGAGCTTGTGGCACAACTTGACTAGAAGAAGGGATCGGTTGGTAGGACATGTTCTGAGACATCGAGGGCTCACCAATTTAGTATTGGGGGACCGCGAGGAGGGTAAAAATCATTGAGGGAGACCAAGAGATGAATACACTAAGCAGATTCAGAAGGATGTAGGCTGCAGTAGGTACTGGGAGATGAAGCAGCTTGCACAGGATAGAGTAGCATGGAGAGCTGCATCAAACCAGTCTCAGGACTGAAGACCACAACAACAACACACTGCAACAAAAAAAATGTTCAAATGTGTGTGAAATCTTATGGGACTTAACTGCTAAGGTCATCAGTCCCTAAGCGTACACACTACTTAACCTAAATTATCCTAAGGACACACACACACACACACACACACACACACACACACACACACACACACACACACACACACACACACACACGCCCGAGGGGGAGGACTCTAACATCCACCGGGACCAGCCGCACAGTCCATGACTGCAGCGCCTGAGACCGCTCGGCTAATCCCGCGCGGCACACACTGCAACAGATCGTACCTGGAAGCGTTAATTACGTAGGCAGCAAAGCGAGTTCCGAATAATAGACCACAAACTCGAAAATACACTCGAGTATATTCTGAAAATACTTCAGCGAAAATAAATAACCGCAGTTTACAATTAAAAACTGTTAATCGTACTTTTGCGGCCAGAACAAACTATTGGTTGTTCATTATTGTCCGGATACAGGATATTTTTGCGACCTAGTACTGCATTGAAGTTTGTAAGAACTGACTTCGTGCTGTCGGCAAATACGTTTATATTCCAGAAGCATTGTTCAACTTAGAAATATTAAGTCTCTGAATGAGACAGTCACAAACATCTTGATAATAAGTCATGTTCGCATGTACGTAAACATCGGGAACAAACAGCACTTTCAATTAGTTGGCGAATACAGTTCAATTCTATAAAAATAGTTTCCTCCGGTTCTTCTCAGTATTCAAACCACATCACCATAAACCATTAGTCGAAATATTACCACTTTCCACATAACCCGATTTTCATTGCAAATACGGCGCTGCCTGGGTGCTTACTCGGGTCCTGACACACCGGCAATGACCAGCTCCAGCCACAATGCCTCAAATCAATTTACAAGTTCCGGCCCGCTACTTAAATGTTCAAACATCGCGTATGGTGAGATGAAAGTACACTTCCAAGTGTAATTCATGCACGAAAAAAGAAAAACTTCTTTTGATCATACAGTATTGCAGTGCCTTGTTATTCTGATGACAATGCAAAGCTCCTTTGGATGTGCATGGATGTTCAATGGAACAGGCACTGCGGCGACTACAGCCGTTATGAAACACATTAGGTGCACTCGCAACTGCGATTATGGACAACCATCAGCCGTAGAATGGACTGACGAAATGAAAATTTGTGCCGGACCGGGACATATGGAAGTTTTGTGTCTAGCCGTGAGTCGTGCAGTGATTGCCAAATGGTAAGGCGACCACCCGCGATGAGGGAGGAAGCCGCGTTCGAGTCCCGGTCCGGCACAAATTTTCATTGTCGTCATTCCATTCTACAGCTGATGGTTTTCTATATTCGCGACTACGAGCGCAGTTACTATGTTCTTTCGATCAGTTCTTCAGTTTTGCTAATCGGTCTGCAACACTTAGTATGTTGGATTAACGAGAGAGAGAGAGAGAGAGAGAGAGAGAGAGAGAGAGAGAGAGAGAGAACTTTCCAAGAAGAGATGCCCATTTTGTCCTGATTCAGGTTTTCCGCGAATTCCCTAAACAGCTTAAGGCAAATGCCAGGACGGTTACTTCGAAAGGACACAGCCGGTTTTCTTCTCCATCCTTCCCTAATCCGAGCTTGTGCTCAGTCTCTAATGACTTCGTTGTCGACGGGAGGTTAAACACTAACCTCCTCCTCCTACTGCTACTGCTAGAGGCCACGTTCTGAAACGTGTCAACAAACACTACTTCCCCCAACTGACAAATCGTGAAACGAATTAGACGGTGAAGTTAGAAAAATTCGGCTTGTACAGACGAGAGTCTTTATACGTAACACATGCGAATTGAATAGAAAAATAGAAACACGAGAAGTCTTAATAATTTTGGTAATCTGGCACACATCACGTGGTAGCTTATTGATCACGCACAACGGGAAAAACGATTGTTGCTAAGCCTCCGTGAGTCCACGTGAGCTCGAATCTCTCTTAATTTTACATTCATGACTCGTTCACGAGATATACCTAGGAGGAAGCAATGTACTGGCGACTTTTCTAGGAACGTACGCTCTCGGAATCTAACCAGTAAACCAAAACGGGATGTACAACGCCTCTCTTGCAGCGTATGCCACTGGAGTTGGCTGAGCATCTCTGTAACGTTTAGCACTTACAGAATGAAACTGTACGAAACGCGATGCTCTTCTTTCGTTCTTTTCTATTTAATCTATCAACAACCATCTGGTATGGATGCCAGACTAACGAGCAATATTCAGATATTGGTCGAAGGAGTGTCCTGTAAGCTACCTTTTTCGTGACTCGACTACGCTTCCTGGGTCCTTCCAGTGGCTCTCGATCTGGCATCTGCTTTACCTGCGATTAGGTTTGTAAGGTCGTTCCACTTTGTCACTCAGTTCGCACACTACCGGATATTTAATAGATGTGACTGCTTCTAGTGAGCGTTCTGCAATCGTGTAATCATACAGAATTGAGTATTTCTGTCTATTGATGTGCCATAGTCTGCCCCGATAGCTGAGTGGTCAGCGTAGCGATCTATAACGCCAAGGGGCCCGGGTTCGATTCCCTGGATCGGACATTTTTCTCCGCTCAGGGACTGGGTTTTGTGTTCTCTTTATTATCGTTTCATCATCAACAGTGGAAGGCAACGGGAAACCACCACTGGAATCACGTCCCTAGACGCTCATGCGGTGGACATCTCTGACGAGGCTTCCCCCAAGACAAGACCTACCATAAGGCAGAATACAAAGTTCAAAGTTATGTGCAATACGTTACATTCGTTTGCTGATGGTCAAATGACAATCCCTAACTCAAGCGTTGATCATCTATAGGTCTTCCTGAATTTTGCTACAATTTTATTGCTTTGCGACTACTCTGTGCACACAGCATCATCCACGAAGAGCCTTCCAATGTTATTCACTAGGTCATTTATATATATTTTGAAAAGTGACACACCCTAAGGGCACGCCCGAGAGACAACCGTATATTTTCAACTCAAATACCTGCTGTGGTCTAATACATCACTTCGTTATCGAGGTAACCAGACTTATCCCAATATGATTTTGTTTCTTTTTGTTTTGTCGGGAGACACATCGAACAGTGCTACGAAATGAGGGCTTAAATGAAAGAGCAAATTTCGGGAACACGACGATCGCCACAGTCGCAGAAATAGTTCGGTGTACCCTGAGTGCACCAACACGTACGTAACTGTACTTCGACAACCGTGTAAAGCATTTGGAAAAACTACACCAGCAAATCGAAGATAGGCAAATCTGTGCTTTTGGAACCTTCTTTTAGACAAAAATGTAATGCTGATCTATAAAACGTAGATTCGTTTTACTGTTAAAAAAGAAAGTACACTACTGGCCATTAAAATTGCTACACTACGAAGATGACGTGTTACAGACACGAAATTTAAGACAGGAAGAAGATGGTGTGATATGCAAATGATTAGCTTTTCAGAGCACTCACACAAGGTTGGCGCCGTTGGCGACACCTACAACGTTCTGACATGAGGAAAGTTTCCAACCGATTTCTCATACATAAACATCAGTTGACCGGCGTTGCCTGGTGAAACGTTGTTGTGATTCCTCGTGTAAGGAGGAGAAATGCGTACCCTCACGTTTCAGTCTTTGATAATCGGATTGTAGCCTATCGCGATCGCGGTTTATCGTATCGCGACTTGCTGCTCGCGCTGGTCGAGATGCAATGACTGTTAGCAGAATATGGAATCTGTGGCTTCAGGAGGGTAATACGGAACGCCGTGCTGGATCCCAACGGACTCGTATCACTAGCAGTCGAGATGACTGCATCTTATCCGCATGGCTGTAACGGATCGTGCAGCCACGTCTCGATCCCTGAGTCAAGAGATGGGGACGTTCGCAACACAACCGTCTGCACGAACAGTTCGACGACGTTTGCAGCAGCATGGACTATCAGCTCGGAGACCATGGCTGCGGTTACTCTTGACCTGTATCACAAACAGGAGCGCCTGCGATGATGTACTCGACGACGAACCTGGGTGCACGAATGTGAGCGCACATTGGAAGCGTGTATTCGTCATCGCCATACTGGCGTATCACCCGGCGTGTTGGTATGGGGTGCCATTGGTTACACGTCTCGGTCACCTCCTGTTCGAATTGACGGCACTTTGAACAGTGGACGTTACATTTCAGATGTGTTACGACCCGTGGCTCTACCCTTCATTCGATCCCTGCGAAACCCTACATTTCAGCAAGATAATGCACGATCGTATGTTGCAGGTCATGTACGGGCCTTTCTGGATACAGAAAATGTTCGACTGCTACCCTGGCCAGCACATTCTCCAGATCTCTCACCAATTGAAAATGTCTGGTTGATGGTGGCCGAGCAACTGGCTCCTCACAATACGCCAGTCACTACTCTTGATGAACTGTGGTATCGTGTTGAAGCTGCATGGGCAGCTGTACCTGTACCTGTACATGCCATCTGTTTGACTCAATGCCCAGGCGTATCAAGGCCGTTATTACGGCCAGAGGTGGTTGTTCTGGGAACTGATTTCTCAGGATCTATGCACCAAAACTGCGTGAAAATGTAATCACATGTCAGTTCTAGTATAATATATTTGTCCAATGAATACCCGTTTATCGTCTGCAATTCTTCTTGGTGCAGCAATTTTAATGGCCTGTAGTGTAAATACTTTATACATAATGTGGAAGTGTGTGACAGCGCATTCTCTTTAATAGATAATTAGAAAGTATTCTTTAAGCACACCCATTATCCTATAAAATATTTCTTTCCCTACGAGTTTTAGAGCCAGTTAGCGCCAATAACATTATCTGCTACCCAATCTGTGGTGCATATCCATAAATTTTTAAAATCCGCTAAATCAATTTTTTACAATCTCTCTATGCGACAGTTTGATGTTAACCTAATTTCCTGAAGATTTCAGGTAATGTAAGATCCATCATTCACTTCGTTCTTGACTGGCTGTGTAAATGGAACTCCTTTTGAGAAAAAAAATTCTGATTCAATAGTTCTCGGATCCACAGCGCGCGCGCGCGCGCTTGTGTGTGTGTGTGTGTGTGTGTGTGTGTGTGTGTTTTTGTCTGAGAGAGAGAGAGAGAGAGAGAGAGAGAGAGAGAGAGAGAGAGAGAGAGAGAGTGTGTGAGAGAGAGAGTGAGTGAGGGGGGGGGGGAGGGAGGGAGGAAGGGGCGATAGATATTTTCTACAACACGCATTCTATTTTAGCCAGCAGTATTGGAGTAATGGAATAGTTGATGTACCAGGCTGGCAATGAAGCAATCAGTATGATTACTGTGGAGTGCAGAGTGCTTTGCAAACAAATCTCGTTTATTACCTGCCATATATATGGAATGGGAACCATCTAATAATTGCGAGGTGTAGTGAGTTTCCCGTGAAAGTCAGCCCCACACTGTAAAATACAAAGAATGATTTTGCCGAAATTATTTTCATTATTTGACAGCACTGCACTTCACGTAGATTAATTTGAAGGGTCAACCACAAAGCAAATTCAAACGTAAAAACAAGTGAATAACAAAAGTGGAAAGAGTACTACAGCGGTGTTTATTCTCCCACTAATTTTCTATGTTATTGTCTCCATTGTTGAGTCATTTTCCCGAGAGTGGAACCCGTTATTATATAGATGGCAAGCCGATTCGGTCATTATCGTCAGTACCTATACTTAACATTCGCTACCATCTATGAACCGCTGAACTCTTTGTCTCATCTCTGGATGTCTCACGCACTGAGTGGTGAATATCTCATGCTGTCATATACAGTTCACTGAAAAAAAGTATCATTACCCGAAATTAAAATGCAGTTTATATTTATATTTACGGACACCAGCTCTGCCAGTTACCGAAGCTCTGCCTTCCAAAATAAAAATAGCATATTTCTATAATTGTGTATTTAAGCGAGAACACTAAAAAAGTTCATTCTTAGCGGTGTGTGGTACGCGAGCAATATTATAGGTTGCCTGAGGTGCGAAATTAATTTGGGGTTCCTTCACGGGCACATCAGTTATTAAGGTGATCATGTGTATATTTCTGACACACACTTATGTTGTGGATCTTCGAGCTCCACGGAAAGAAATACATGCGGAAGGCGATAACGTGAACACAAAGGGTTTTCCTGGTAAAAGTGTGGCAGCGCTAAAGAAAATTATTACAAAGGGAAATTAGCAATTGGCCATTGGCTATGGGTGGTGTTTAGCAACTATGTTGTCTCACCACCAGTGACATAAAAACTGTCAGTGCAGCCTGCTAGACCCCGCATGGCACTCGACAGTGCAGAACGGCTCCGGCTGTATAGCGTAGTTTATGTTAGCGGTTACCATTTCTAGAAAATCGCTCTCTATAGTTCATAAATTCGCCATGGTAGCGCTATTAATCCTGCATTTCTTCAGCATAAAGCGTTCGATGTAAGAGTATGTACAAAACAATTTAAGCCGGGAGCAAGGTGGCCATTAAAGATGTGCTATATATTATTGTTGCAGGTACACGACCATCAGGATAACCGTTTCTGATCGAGCATTATCATCCATTTGACATGACCACCCTTGTGTGTCGTATGGGAAACTGTCAACTGTTCCCTAACATTGGTAGGATTCATCAATGAAAGCCATTTTCCGGGCGTCATGATGTATATGAAGAGCTTTCATACGTTCCTTGTGGACTGGTGCAGAATTCTCTTACATACATCGAAAATGTTGCACATAGTGTTGCAGCGTATCATGCCTAAAGATGTCCGCCTCCGGTAGCTGATTGGTCAGCGCGACAGAATGTCAATCCTAAGGGCCCGGGTTCGATTCCCGGCTGGGTCGGAGATTTTCTCCGCTCAGAGACTGGGTGTTGTGTTGTCTTAATCATCATCATCTCATCCCCATCGACGCGCAAGTCACCGAAGTGGCGTCACACCAAAAGACTTGCGCCTCGTGACCGGTCTACCCGACGGGAGGCCCTAGTCACACAACATTTACAATTTTATGCCTAAAGATCACAGAGTTCCGTGTATGTGCTGCTAACATGAGACGAGAGCAATAGCACAACTGTACCGGTCCCCTTCCACAGAATAGAAGGATCTAACCCATGCTAGTCGTGAAATTCATCAACACATGCAAAAATTCCTACTCCGGGTTAACCGCGATTCAACCGTGAACAGGACACATGCCCATTCTTCATTGGTACAGCCTTGTCGGCACATCACCATATTAAGATGTTACATTTTGTGAGGTGGTCGTCGAGGACACGAAACAACCTCTCGAAACCAACACGCAGGCTGATGGCAACCGTGTAACCCAAGGCTGCTGCAAGATCTCTACCCAGGTGAGATGCTATGATGGTTGGATGTTTTCAGGCATTTAAGGCACGATATCTGTTCTGGCGCTGCATTTCAGCAAGTGACTGATCTTGCTTGTACTGCCGTTGACGGCTTCCTCCCTCCTGGAATCTCGATAGCCAACAAATGTGGTTACAGGCGAATACCGACTCGCAGTCAACCTGTGGTAACTGTGGGCGGCCTCTAATCTGTCACTAATCCGGCGGTGCAAGGGTGTGTCAAACTGACACAATGGCAACGGCCTTGCCGCAGTGTATACACCGGTTCCCGTCAGATAACCGAAGTTAGGCGCTGTCGGGCGTGGCCGGCACTTGTATGGGTGACCATCCGGGTCGCCATGAGTTTTTGCCATTTTTCGGGGTGCACTCAGCCTCGTGATGCCAATTGAGGAGGTCAAAGAAAACCATCGTAACGATCGGGAGAGGTGTGCTGACGACACGCCCCTCCTATCCGCATCCTCAATGAGGATGACACGGCGGTCGGATGGTCCCGATGGGCCACCTATGGCCTGATGACGGAGTGGAAACTGACAAAATACGTAGTCAGAACAGCTATTCCCAAGACCTCTGCATACACTGCAAACTGTTGCAGGCAGAACCAATGGTCTCGTACTGGCGTAGCGTGTTTTCGTAATGTCCTGTCAGAATTTAGTCTGCACAATTGCGTTTTTTTTGTTTTTTTTCTCGACGATCGCTTAACTTACGTACGTTTGTTTCGGTTAAAGATTATGTCCATGGTCAGCAAATGACATGTGGCAGAACGAAACTCTCTGTATGGTAATGCTATTGTCCAAGGCTCTCGTGGCTGCGTACCGATAAGCTATGTCTGCTCAATCGTCTTCTCAATCATTGCACTCCCTCATATTTAACTTCTACTCTTACACTACTAACTGAAGAAATACTCGTTCTCAAAAAACTAAAATCCCTCTGTACCACAGCGTAACATTACCATGTTCCCCAAATCACTTTCTGCATCAGGAACCCGACTTGGGAACAATCTTCGTCAAACAATCAGATATTAAATTCTTTCCAAACTTTAAGAGACAGTTAACGGCCCACAGTCTATCACAATAGCCACCTCTCCCAGTCTGCAGCTCACTCTCGCCAATCCCCCCTTCGCCAGAGCTTTTCCCTCCCTGGTGTTCGCAGAATTCTTTATTTAAATTCTGTTCTTTCCTAACAGCTGCTGTCACTGTCATTTCAATCACAGCCGCTGTCACTGTCATTTCAATCTTCTCCTCTTTCTTTATCCTTTCCGGTTCTATAATACAAGGAGTAGTCAAGTAAAAACCGACCACCCGCCACAAGGGGACCATGGAGTAGTTCCATTCAAAAGTAATCACCACACGCGCTAAGAAATTTATCCCACTGGGAGACGAGGCGATCAGTTCCTGTTTCGTAGAACGCGGTCGGTCGGTGACGGATCCACATCTGCACCCACTCTTGCACTTCCTCGTCCCCTTGAAACCGACGCCCACGTATGTCTTTCTTCAGGTCGCCGAAGACGTTAAAATTACATGGTGAAAGATCCGGGATCCACGGAGGATGTTGCAGTGTTTCCCAACCAAATCGCTGAACCGTTGTCTTCGTCCAATTGACAGTGAGGGATTTGGCGTTATTGTGCAACACGATGATTCCGCCAGACAGCATTCCAGGGCGTTTTGACTTCACGGCGCGTTGCAGTTTCTACAAAGTGTCTTCACAGCGCTGCGCATTGATTGTGGTTCCACGTTTGAGGAACTCGACGAGCAAAGGAAGTATCTGCTGCGTGAAAGCGCCCGCCCCCACACTGCCAATCGGACAAAGGCTACGATTCGTCGATTTGGTAGGGAAACACTGCAACATCCTCCGTGCGTCCCGGATCTTTCACCGCGTTATTTTCACATCTTTCGCGGCCTGAAGAAATAATTGCATGGGCGTCAGTTTCAGATCGACGAAGAGGTGCAAGAGTGTGAGCGGTTGTGGATCCGTCAGCAGCGACCGCGTTCTACGAAACAGGAACTGGTCGTTTTGTCTCCCACTGGGATAAATGCCTTAACACACGTTGTGATTACTTTTGAATGGAACCATTCCACGGACCCGTTGTGGCGGGTTTTCGATTTTCATGTGATAGCCGCTTGTACTAAACACGTATTCAAATGTGCTAAACTAAAATATATCATTCATAATGCCTTTTACTATTACTATTATTATTATCATCAATATTATTATTTTTGTCAGTTATTATCAATAATAGTGTCTATTATTATTATTCCTGTGAATGTTTTTGTAATATTTTCGGTATGTTGTTATTCCTAGTCAGATGTCAGAAAAGGCCTTAAGCCCATAATCTAGGCACGCTAAACAAGCAACAAATAAATAAATAATACATCTGAAGTCTAACAACCCTACCACAACGAAGGTCAGAATTTAATAACGATTGTGGTGTTGCTCATGCTGCTAAATACTGCATTTTCGGGCAACAACAGTCATATTATGTGGCAGGTGTCATTAGAGCACAGTTAATAAAGTCATTTCATGTAATAATAAAAAAAACTAGGCACTCATCTTTTTGTGTTTTCCACGCTGGTCTCGTATTATCATGGCTCAATCGTTGAAAATCTAGGTGGTTATGATTCCAAGCTCGGATGCAAAGAGGCCTAGGTTTTATTCTGCTATATTCAAAAGTTTTGTAGATGCGCTTCACAAATCATTCTTGAAGATTACACTTATGCAGGACAATGGTGATGTAAAAAAAAAAAAGCAATCAGCACTCCGAATTTAAGTTACACTTCCTTTTAATTGCTTTTATTGCAATATCACGTAAATACAAAACATCACTTCACAATACAAAACATACTTGAAAACATCTCTCTTACAGTCACTGTTAAAGTTCACATTTTATAAGCTGACGACAATATTCGTCTTTCCAACATGACGTCCACGACTTGACTTTCTCAAGGTCCGACTCTCTAACAAGTTAACAACTAACTAACTATCGCTTACGCGCCCAAAAATCAGAGTTACAAGTACGTCAAAGATCATAGTGACAAAAGAAAGAATACACATAAGAATGATATCATTGCTATATAAACATATCGATGTATCAAAAGTGAAATCAAATCTGAATGTTGTCTCAGAAATATATTAAGTAGTTAACAGAAATATAGTAGAATATTACTGGTATCGAGAGGTTCAGGTGAGGTACCATAATGGTTACGTAATTAAAGTACCATTACAGAAGAGACTAACCGATTTGAAGTATGACGCTGGATGACGATCAGTTGATCTGTGTGTATTTTCTTTGCCTTCTAATTCCTTTATCCTCGTTACTTTTAAACAAACAATCCAACACAGATAAATTTAATTCTTGAGTAAACCAGCGGGTCTCTCATTATTCTGCGAGGCTATTGATCTTAATGTTCGTTTTAGCTTCTGAACCAGGAGTGTACAACCTTTCCTCTTACCTGGGCCACATTGGAAGAAGACTAGTATTTTTGGGCCGCACTTATCACTAAAAATAACCACTGAGCAAAAGAAAAAAATGGGGGATGCACCAACGATAGAACAGCATCGTGTGCCGGGAGTTTGACTGAAAGTATTCAGTTTATCATAGCTTTACAGAAACAGCATTTTATGGATTTTTTTTCTCTCTATCGTGTGACGGATGCTCACTTGTTTGGTCTTATTGATACTTTCTTTGGGCCGCATGCGGCCCACGGGTCGCGGGTTGGACACCCCTGTTCTAAACTAAAATACCAGTTTCCTTAGTCTAATTAAATAACTTATACAACATTATTGAAAGCTTTAAGTAGCTTTCCGTTTGTCTCATCAGCACCTTAGTCTTTTTGACAACTGATACTGAATGCATACTACGGTTTCCAGTCTGTCTCGAGCTTATGAGAAATAAAGTTAAATTTATTGATTCTTCCAATCGTCTCATAAGTGATATTAGTTTGACTACGACTATAAATGTTCTGAAGTGTAATCAAAGGTTCATTTCTGCGGAAATTATATGACATTTTTCACTGGTCCGATTAGTTTCTGTGTGGACATGAACAGTTGATGTCAGGCGCATAATTGCAACAAAGCGATGAAAAATTTCTTCGGAAGTGCATGCTTTGAGCGAAATAATAATAATAATAATAATTTCGCGAACTTGGCAATACTTCACGCTAATTTAGTTAACTTCTTTAAACTTCACCCATTAGATAGACTCTTTTTTTCGCCTTTATCGCGGTTTCATACTGCAAGATTTTTTCGTGTTTGTGTAGGGTATAGGCTGCCGCTGTATATACCAGATCACCAGGACACAGCCGAAATCGGTTTCATCTTAATCTATTAAAAAAATCTGTACGCCTAAAGGCGTTTGGAAGAAACTGTAATAAGAACATACCCCTCCATCTCTTACGTGGAGCACTACATAGGTTTTTGCAGGCGTCCAGACATTACCTCCATTGCTTGTTATCTTCGTTAGTTGACTTCAGTCTTATCAAAATTCAGAATACAGAATAAAAGCAATAAGCAGTTATCTAAACAATGCATTCCTTCAATATTTGGTGATCTAGCTTTCCTTTTACTAATACGTGTTATACGTGGAGAGAGGAAAGTGTTTAGAATGCATGGCGTTCGAAAGGCAGGGGGATAAGTTTCAACCTTTCAACGAGCCAATGGGACCCAGAAATGGAAAAATGAAGCCTTTATCTTGTACAGTCTCGCTTCCTTCTCTAGTGAACTACGGAAGTTCATTATCGGCCTAGAAATGATTACATCATATTTACCTGTTCGTACGAATCCCTCTATCCTGTTTTCACACATCCCGATACTAACATGAATGTCTCATATTATATACTTTCTACATTTTGGAGAGGTTCGAATTTCGCAAAAAAGTATAATAAAATAAGAATACAGTATTTTATACTAATAAAGTTATTAAGTAATTTATTTCAATATAGTGCATACAGTACATCATTGTCTGTCTTCGTAAACTGTGACCAGATTTTCCTCGCCGTATAAGAACACCTTCGGTCAGCCAGTACGCCATGTCACAGCTAGTGAGCCGCTGAAGTCATCGTCTCGTCTTTAGCCAAACACAGCGTCTTCCGCGCCCGTGGCGTAATGCGAGGCAGCAAGTCACGTGACAGCTGTTGTTGACAACAGTGCCGCTTCATCGCTTCCAGTAATCAATCTCACCGCCCTCCCTCGCTCGCCTCCATATCCAAGGGCGCTGATGCAAGACGTTACTCGAACCAGAGGGAGTCTATTCAAATTTTGGCGAGGGAAGAAATATCTACCACAAGTACTTGACCGGCATGTGTAGAGGCGATATCGCGAAGTTCCCGATCGCCAGACATTGTACGTGTACTCGTGTCCAGAGGTGGCAAGGCATGAAGTAGTGTCGATTCCTTTTTAAATCTTTCATTTCTCCTTTTGGTTAAAGGCGTACGAATCTTTGGAACCTTAACATACTCCAACGTTTCTGTAGTATCTTTACTTCTTTTATGAGATTGAACGTCTTTTCCTATTGTAGGTGATCTTTCTTATTTCTGTAAAAGGGCGCCCCAGGAAGAGTATCACAACTTAGATACGTTTCTTAACTCAGAAGGAAACCTTCCTTTTGTCTGTCATTTGACAGTCTTTGTGATAATGTGCTCGCAGATGTCTCTTCTTCTTCTTCTTCTCCTCCTCAGAGGAGGAGGTCTTGAATTGTGTTGCACTCTCATAGCTGTTGGGATCTAGCATTTGGAGGGATGTCAGACAATAGGTGGATGGCAGGAGCACTTGTATCTGAGAAAACGAAATCTAACTATTATTTCGCAAAAGAGTTCGGTAGCCAGGTCGTCACACTTCAGTCGGTTAGCTCCTATTTTCACCGTCATGCGGATGAGGCGCTCACCTAGTAGTGGTGGTATACCATTTACCATTTTTTAATGGGAGTTACCTACAGAGCAACTCTAAGCATTCACGTTTCAGTCTTGTTGTTTAGTTGAGGTGAGTCATTCAGACTGAAGCCTCATGTTCTAGTACAGGCCGTATGCACGATTTGTATAAGTGGATAATTCCCCTCCCCTCTCTAACCCTTCCATACTTCATAAGTCTCTACTGCGTAGCGCCCCCAGCATCGTGTTGGCTATGTGGTTACTACACGACGGCGTCCTGACTAGGATTCGCCTAGGTATATGAATGTCTTTTTAAGTGTGACACTTGGAACAGAGCTTCTTTGTTGGATTCTGAAGTTTCTGGGCCCAGTCCATTACTTTGTTTGTGTGCCGGAAGACTAGCTGATCTGTACGAATCTTTACATTTGTGTGGCTCCTCCTGCAATTCACACATAAATGTTTGTCAAAGGCTCCTTAGGTTCACTTTTAGACAATTTCTCGACCGTTACATTCTCGAGTATCACGTGGGAAAAATGAAGTCCTAAATCTTTCCGTGCGAGATCTGCTTTTCTCTTACTTTATTGCGACGCTGATTTTTCTCTATTTAGGTGGAAGTCAACCATATTTTCACATTCAGAAGAGACAGTTGGTAGTTGAAATTTCGTGAAATCTCGCCGCAACCGAAAACGCCTTTGGTTTTTATAATTGTCACAGCCATTCGTGATTCATATCCGTGACATTCTCTCCCCTATTTCGCGATAGTACAAAAAGAATTGTCCATCTTTCAATTTTTTAGATGTCCTTCGTCAACGCTGTCTGGTAAGGATCCCATACTTCGTAGAAATACTCCAGAAGAGGAGGTAGTATCTATAGAAGACTTGATTCATCTTCTAAATGTCCCGCAAAGAAAACGCAGTCTTTGGTTCACCTTCCCCATAATGCTCATGTGATTGTTCTAGTTTAAGTTATTCAAAGTTCTAATCCCTACGTAATAAGTTGTATCGATAACTTCTCAGTTCGTGTGATTCATCGTTTAACCAAAATTTAACGGAAATTTTTTAGTGAATGACGGCACACTTTTTATTGTTTAGAATCAATTGCTCTTTTAGCACAGCGCAGATATCCTACACAAACCATTATGCAATTCGTTTTGATCATCTTATGATTTCACGAGGCGGTAAACGACAGCATCATCTGCAAACAATCGAAGAGGGCTGCTCAGATTGTCTTTTAAATAGTTTAAATAGATTAAGAAATCAGAAAGCATATAATACTTCTTTGGGAACTCCATTTTCGTTTTATATGAGGACTTCCCGATGGTTACTAGGAACTGTGACCTTTCTGACAGGAAATCACAAATTCTGTCGTAGAACCGAGAAGATACTCCACAGCCTCGCAGCCTGAATGAAAGCCACCTGTGAGGAACCGTGTCAAAAGCCTTCTGCAAATCTAGAAATATGGAATCAACTTGAGATGCCCTATCGAAAGCCCTCACTACTTCGTGTGAATAAAGAGGTAACTGTGTTTCACAAAAGCGACATTTTCTGAATCGGTGCTTGTTATGGGTCAATACACCGTTTTGTTCGAAGAAATTCGTAATGTTCGAACACAGTATATGCTCCAAAATCCATCTGCAAATCTATGTCAATGATGTGGTCTATAATTCAGCGGATTACTTCTATTTCCTTTCTTGTATGTTGGTGTGACCTGTACAGCAAATGAACGTGAGCTCGGGGACACCAAAGGTGGAATTTGACAGCATACCATGTGCTGACATTGGCTTTCCTTCCATTCCATATTCAAGCATAACTGCAGAGACAACACCGTGCAGCACATTGCACAATATCCCATCTCAGCCACACCACGGCGCAGTTACAATTTTAGGATACCGATGTTATTGAACTGCTAATCATGCAGATAGTTCTATAAAAAAATTCACTGCACTGTAAGTTTGTACAGCATTTAGTCATAGTTTGTATTAGTGAGAATTCTAATTTGTCATGCAATGCAGCCATTCATAACATGTACGTCCAAAAGCATGATTTGCATCATACTGTGAGCCACACGAGACTGAAACTCAGAATTTCATTAGATGGTAGTATTCATAGTTTCAGGTTCAAATTGATGTGCGTTATAGTAGTTATTCAGAGATGAAGAGGCTTACACAGGATAACCAAATATTGAGAGCTGAATCAAACCAGTCTTCGGACTGAAGACCACGACAACAACCACAAGAACACATTTGTGGTGATACCAGAGATGTCCAAAGCTATAATGTATAGATTTAATTATAATACCTCCAAACGGAAGTTTTCGAAAACGGCAACTCTGTGAGGGCTAATAGCTCCGCTTGCAGCAGGTAACTTAATGAGACGCTGCAGATATACGTACATGTTATGAATGGCTGCATTGCATGACAAATTACAATTCTCAATAATACAAACTATGACTAATTGCTGTATAAACTTACAGTGCAGTGAATTTTTTATAGAACTATCAGCACGATTAGCAGTTCAATAACATCCGTATCCTAAAATTGTTCACAAACCTCAAGCAAAGATTTCTAGGAAAGAAACTATTATAGATCAGTAAGTTGCAGCAACAGCTCCGTAATTATGTTCCATTTTTATTGGCATTGAAAGACGAACGCTGATCCAAAATCTCAGTGGGTTTGCATCTTAATTTGAGATGCTACGGTTCTATGAATTATTAAAGGTTCTGGGAGCCGCTCCTCTACAGATATCAAAGGAAGCGGAGGGAGATCATTCATGATCTTTTAGATAAGTAAATTCTTCCACACAAGTAAATAATGAGACATACCAATTATTACCGAATGAGAGTTATTTGTGTTACCCAGTTAGAGTATCGCATTCATAGCATTACGAGAAAGGTCAAGTTCACAGAAAGTCTTTTGAACGCTGTGTAACTGATTTGAGCGAAACAGTGTAGATGTGTATTCGCATGGTCGCTGGCTTCTCGCCCAGCTCAGTCATCCTTATTTTGGGCTTTCCTTGTCGTACCTCGGCAGCTAGGGACGAATGGTTTATCAATCTGAGACTAAAGTCATTGAGTCCATCAAATACAATCTAAAATGTTCGATGCCGATTTGGTATTGTTTCTAAAGTCAAACAGCAAGTCACCGTCTCAAAGAGAAATAAAGTGGTTTATTCATGAAATCTGTAACATGCTGATGCAGAATTACTTTTGCTTCTTAAGTCGTGAAACACGTTTCAGTCTCAAAAAGAAAAATGTGTAAGATGCCGGCGCACTGCTATTCTAAATTTTAGTCTTTTAGTTCGGTTGCACTATAAACCCGAAAAATTTTTGGTGTGCCTTGAGGCTGATATTTGAAATACGGGTCTTTATCACTGGATATCAGCTAGGATATCAGTGAAAGTTCCTAGTTGAAGATTTTTACCAATGAACCCTACATTGGACTATCATATTACTGTACAGTGCATAGACGGTGAAAATAACTGGTTGTAATAGAAGAAGCTTTGGTATTTTATTTAAAGTAGTTTCTCATTGTCAACACTTTCTTATACAGCCAGCATTAAAACTTCAATTTCTAGACCTGACAGAAGTCAACCACCAGACTGTATCGACTTTCTCCTGCTTGACATCGTTACGCTGTAGTCTGTGAAGCACATCCAGTTACTGACAGCGCCAAACATAAGACTGGGTTCGGCCTGCTTTTGTGAAACACATATCCTAGTTATATTTCTTGCCCAGCCATGTTGCAACATACATGAGCCGTCAGGAATGAGTCCTGATGCAGAGACGTGCTGAAACACGTTTAGGCAAGAGAAATAATAAGTGAAACTTCCTGGCAGATTAAAACTGTGTGCCCGACCGAGACTCGAACTCGGGACCTTTGCCTTTCGCGGGCAAGTGCTCTAGAGCACTTAACGAGTCTCGGTCGGGCACACAGTTTTAATCTGCCAGGAAGTTTCATATCAGCGCACACTCCGCTGCAGAGTGAAAATCTCATTCGAGAAATAATAAGTATTTGCGGAACCTGAGTTTCTCCCGGAGTAAAAAATGTTCAGTTAACTTACGGGAACGCAACCGGGCGACGTTTTCGAGAACCTTCGATATTTCGAGCGGTGCGAACCTTACCATTTTCGCGGCGCAAATATAGTGAGTCAGCGCTGTGCAAGAAAATTAAAACCCTCTCAAGGCTTGGCTACACCGAATATTAATTACCAACTGGCTAGCAGGTACCATTAACTCTATTCCTCTGCTGCTTGACCAGGGAAGAAGCAGTATTCCAAGCAGATTTTGAGCAGAAACCTCTGCCTCTATTATAACGTCACTTGCTAATTTACTCTCAACTGCTTCCTTAATAACACTACCCCGATAGCTGGATGGGCACAGCAGAATCTCTAAGTTGTTATATTCCATTAGATGACCGCTGCCAAGGCAATGTTCTGCAGTAGCATATTTGCTCGGCTGTCGCAAACATCTGTGATTATGATCAATACACCGATTCTTCACGGCCCTGATGGTCCGAGCTATATATGACATGCCCCAACTGCACGATATGCAGTAGACACCCACCATATGCAAACCAATGTCATCTTTAATAGAGCCTAAAAATACAGGGTTATTACAAATGATTGAAGCGATTTCACAGCTCTACAATAACTTTATTATTTGAGATATTTTCACAATACTTTGCACACACATACAAAAACTCAGTTTTCTTAGGCATTCACAAATGTTCGATATGTGCCCCTTTAGTGATTCGGCAGACATCAAGCCGATAATCAAGTTCCTCCCACACTCGGCGCAGCATGTCCCCATCAATGAGTTCGAAAGCATCGTTGATGCGAGCTCGCAGTTCTGGCACGTTTCTTGGTAGAGGAGGTTTAAACACAATCTTTCACATAATCCCACAGAAAGAAATCGCATGGGGTTAAGTCGGGAGAGCGTCGAGGCCATGACATGAATTGCTGATCATGATCTCCACCATGACCAATCCATCGGTTTTCCAATCTCCTGTTTAAGAAATGCCGAACATCATCATGGAAGTGTGGTGGACCACCATCCTGTTGAAAGATGAAGTCGGCGCTGTCGGTCTCC
This sequence comes from Schistocerca americana, assembly GCF_021461395.2. Taxonomy (NCBI): domain Eukaryota; kingdom Metazoa; phylum Arthropoda; class Insecta; order Orthoptera; family Acrididae; genus Schistocerca; species Schistocerca americana. The sequence continues at coordinate 760,820,713 of NC_060130.1, read as the reverse complement.
AGTTGTGGCATGAGCCAATTTTCCAGCATGTCCAGATACACGTGTCCTGTAACGTTTTTTTCGCAGAAGAAAAAGGGGCCATAAACTTTAAACCGTGAGATTGCACAAAACACGTTAACTTTTGGTGAATTGCGAATTTGCTGCACGAATGCGTGAGGATTCTCTACCGCCCAGATTCGCACATTGTGTCTGTTCACTTCACCATTAAAAAAAAATGTTGCTTCATCACTGAAAACAAGTTTCGCACTGAACGCATCCTCTTCCATGAGCTGTTGCAACCGCGCCGAAAATTCAAAGCGTTTGACTTTGTCATTGGGTGTCAGGGCTTGTAGCAATTGTAAACGGTAAGGCTTCTGCTTTAGCCTTTTCCGTAAGATTTTCCAAACCGTCGGCTGTGGTACGTTTAGCTCTCTGCTTGCTTTATTCGTCGACTTCCGCGGACTACGCGTGAAACTTGCCCGCACGCGTTCAACCGTTTCTTCGCTCACTGCAGGCCGACCCGTTGATTTCCCCTTACAGAGGCATCCAGAAGCTTTAAACTGCGCATACCATCGCCGAATGGAGTTAGCAGTTGGTGGATCTTTGTTGAACTTCGTCCTGAAGTGTCGTTGCACTGTTATGACTGACTGATGTGAGTGCATTTCAAGCACGACATACGCTTTCTCGGCTCCTGTCGCCATTTTGTCTCACTGCGCTCTAGAGAGCTCTGGCGGCAGAAACCTGAACTGCGGCTTCAGCCGAACAAAACCTTATGAGTTTTTCTACGTATCTGTAGTGTGTCGTGACCATATGTCAATGAATGGAGCTACAGAAAATTTATGAAATCGCTTCAATCATTTGTAATAGCCCTGTACCTTAACATTAAGATGGTAGTGGGAAAAAAATTACATTTCCCACCACGTTTCCTCAAAATACGATCAGTCCCGTTGGAAATGCTGGCTGTGTAAGGCAAAAAGGTTGTAGACACAGGTGACACCTCGTAATTTTCATCGCTCCTCCGATTCACAGTTGCTGATTTCGAAGTGGGCTAACTCAGCTGACAAACTTTGGGTCTGAGATGACGCTGGACCGGATGGTGACAACTACCAGCCTGACGACCCAAATCGATGTGTGTGAGCTTCCTATAAATGGCATTCCCAACGAAGCGTGAACCTTCCTCCTGACAAACACATCAAAAAAGAGACACACAGATTTTTGCGTACACTTCCAGCTGTTGGATAGTGTTATTAAGGAAGCAGTTGAGATTAAACTAGTTAGTGGCCTTATAAACAGGGACAGAGGCTGTTGCATAAATTCTGCTTGGGATCCTGCTCTTTCCCTGTTTACGCTGCTTGCTCACACGTAGGTAATAAATATTCATTATCGATAGCTTCTGCCGATATCTGACTTGGAAATGAACGGGACGTTCATCTGTCGAAGTAACGACAGTTTCCAAAGACGTTATACAATTGCATTCCCGTATATTGTCCGCGCATTAAAATTTATCTTTAGGAAGAATATGGGGAAACAGAGGCATTGAATTTGCTATCTGTCACACTACATGTTGAAACTGGGCTGAACTGCAGCTCCGGAAGAAAAATTCTGAGACTTGATCCACATCCACATCTAAATCATAGCTACCCTGCAATTCATACTTAAGCGACTGGCAGAGGGTTCCTCGCATCACCTTGAGACTATTTCTCTACCGTTCCACTCTCTAACAGCGCAAGGGAAATGACAAATAAATCGTTCTATACAAGCTCTGATTTCTCTTATTTTATTATGGTGATCATTTCTCTCTATACAGGCGGGCGACAGCAAAATATTTTCATATTCAGTGGCGACTGAAATTTCGTGAAAAAGATCTCGCCGCAACGAAAAACGCCCTTATCATATCTGTGATACTCTCTCCCCTGTTTCGCGATAGTACAGAACGAGCTTTCCTCCTTTGAATTTTTGTATGTCCTCCGTCAATCCTATCTCGTAAGGATCTCATACATCACAGCAATAATCGAGCAGATGACGAACAAGCGTAGTACAGGCAGTTTCTTTACTAGACCTGTTGTATCTTCTAAGCGTTCTGCCAATAAAACGTAGTCTTTAGATTGCCTTCCCCACAACATTATCTATGAGATCATTCCAACTTAAGTTGTTTGTAATTGTAATTCCTAGGTATTTAGTTGAACTGACAGGCATTAACATTGTGTTTTTCATCGTGTAACCGAAATTTAACGGCTTTCTTTTTGTACTCATAGCATGACCTGACAATTTTCCTTATTTACAGAGAACTTCCACTTTTCGCACCATTCAGATATCAGGTCTAAGTCATTTTTCAGTTGGTTTTCATCTTCTGATGACTTCTCTACGTAGAACGTGAATATGAGCATCATTTGCACACAATGTAAGAGTGCTCCTTAGATTTTCTCCTAAATCATTTATACAGATTAGGAACCGCAGAGAGCCTATAATACTTCCTTGGGGATCGCCGGGTATCACTTTTGTTTTACACGATGATTTTCCGTGATTACTGCGTACTGTGGGCTTTCTGAGAGGAAGTTACGGATCCAGTCGCATAGCTGAGGCGATACTCCATAGGCACGAAGTTTGATTGCAACTTTCTTGTGAGGAACGGTGTCAAAAGGCTTCTGGAAAGCTAGAAATATGGAAACAATTTGAGATCCCCTGTCGATAGCACTAACAACCCAGTGCGAATAAAAAAGCAAGTTGTGTTTCTGAAGAACGATATTTTCTGAATCCGTGCTGACTGTGTGTCAGTAGATCGTTACCTTCGAGGTAATTCATAATGTCTGAATATAGAATATGTTCCAAGTTCCTACGGCAAATCGGCGTTAGTGATATGGGTCTGTAATTTAGCGATTTACTTCTATTTCCTTTCTTCAGTATTGGTGTGACCTGTGCAACTTTTCAGTTTTTTGGTACAGATCTTTCGTCGAGGGAGCGGTTGTATATGATTACTGAGTATGAGGCTACTGAATCAGCATACGCTGAAAGAAACCTTACTGGTACGCAATTTGGACTGCAAGACTTCTCTTTATTAAGTGCTTTAAGCTGCTTCGCTGCACCGAAGACGTCTGCTTCTAAGTTACTCAGGTTGTCAGTCCTTCTAGATTCGAAACTTTTAATATTTACTGCGTCTTCTTTGGTGAAGGAAATTCGGAAAACTGTGTTTAATGATTCTGCTTTAGTAGTGCTGTCATCGCTAATATTACCATTGCTATCGCCCAGCAAAGGTATTGATGGTCTTGCCACTGGTGTACTGTACATGCGGCCATTTTCAATTGCGTTTTAGCTTATTTATTCATATCACCAAGTCCTTTCTCGCCCACATATTATCGAAGTGATGTTCCTGTTACTGATAGTTTTATTTGATGCTTTTTGAATTCTCATTCGTAATTCGCATTTCGCCGGCCGCGGTGGCCGAGCGGTTCTAGGCGCTCAGTCCGGAACCACGCGACTGCTACGGCTGCAGGTTCGAATCCAGCCTCGGGCATGGATGTGTGTGATGTCCTTAGCTTAGTTAGGTTTAAGTAGCTCTAAGTTCTAGGGAACTGATGACCTCGGATATTAAGTCCCATAGTGCTCACAGCCATTTGAACCAATTTGCATTTCCGATATGGTTCTCCATGTTCAATACTACTCAAATTAAATAAATCGTTAGAATAGACAGATATCGGGGTGGCGCAAAAGTTAATGGCTTTACAATGCTCTTCGACTTTAGGGTGGTTTTATGGACATTTTAGAAGATACTTCCAAAGTATTCAGTTAAAGTAACATAACAAATTAACAGCTCGGTGGAAATGAGTGAAAGTGCGACGGGGCCATATTGACAGAGGTCCCAGTCGTGCACAGAAAGCTGAGCTTCACATGGTGTGAGTTAGCGTCACTATAGCGCCAAATGTGGTTGGCCCAGAAACATGATGCAGTTAAGGAACGGGAGAAAACAGTGTGTGTCAATCAGCGAGCATTTACGGTGCACTGTGGCGATATTTTTCACTGCAACATGTCCCGGAGACAGCATCTGGATGACTTACCACGGGAAATAATCATCGGGAAACTGGAAGAAGGACGAAGCGTGACGAGCGTAGCCCAGGAGTTTGGTATTGTTCACAGCATTGTTTCACGTGCGTGGGGAGTATTCCGAACCGCAGGCACAGCTGCGCGAAGGAGAGGAGGTGGCTGACAACGGGCAAGTACTGCAGAAGACGGCTACATTGTGCAACAGACGTGAAGGGACCCACATCTAACAGGGTGCCCAATTGCAACCACATTTAAGAGGGCGGCAAGGTACGCAATCTCAGACTCCACAGTTGTGCGGCGACTGCATGGGTGTGGTCTCTTTGCCCTACGACCAGCACGTGTTCTGTTGACACCCACACATCGGCGGAAGGCTATGCTAAGAGCGTAGAGACTGGACGAACAAGGAGTGGGTTTGCGCGCTCTCCTCGGAACAGAGCAGATTCAGTCTGAGTAGTGATTCTGGATATACCCTCATGGCGAGAGGTCGGAATACGCAATGCACTTCGGAACATCATAGAAGAAGAATGTTTTGGTGGTCAAGGTGTTATGGTGCGGTGAGACAATGTTGCGTGGGCGTACTGACCTCCAAATCTTTGAGCCGCGGTACAGTCATCAGTCAACGTCATTGTGACACTGTATTCCTTCCTCATGTGCGTCTTTTCAGAGATGCATTCGGCCCTGGCTTCATTTTTACCAAAGACAATGAGGGCCCCCATCTACCAATGCAGGTGGAGGAGCTCTTGGAACAACAGAATATTCGGCGGATGGACTGGCCTGCCCGTGCTCCCGACTTAAATCCCGTGGGGGATCCGTTGAGGAGACCTACTGCAGCATGTCCACGTGCACCAACGACCATCCAAAAGTTGTCAACCGCGCTGTTGGAAGAAAGAAACACCCCCACAAGAACGCCTTACCAACCATGGGAGCCGTATGTGGTGAACACACACCCTGTTAAGAACCATGGCCCGTCTTCTGTAATGTCCAGCGGACCACCAGAAATCACGATGATTTCAGTGTAATTATTGTCTTTAAGTGAAAGTTATTTCTGAACGCCTCATGGCGTATTTCTGTGAGTTACGCTCTATACTACACTGTAGCAGCTCTTTCCAAGTACGGCCCAGGTTCCATCGAGTTATGTTTCTGGGCAGTGACACATCATGTGAAACTTACCTTCGTCCTTAAATTTTTCACATCAGCATACATATAAATTCCGATTTTAGTCATAAAGAGCTTTATTTTAAATCATGGGTGATGACCTTTCGAACCTAGTGGCTTAATCATTAGATTTATCTAACGTCCAAATGGTCAAGATCATTGGCTATCGGGCCAGAGGTGGAAGCATTTCGGAAACGGCTTAGTTTGTAAACTGTCCGCGTGCTGCCGTTGTTAAAGTATACCGTGCATGGCAAACTGGCGCTATACAAAACCGGAGCTGAGGCAACTGTGGTGCACCACGGGCCCTGGATGACGGGGGTGAACGGCGGCTGCGGAGATGTGGCCGGCCTCGGTGGTCGTGCGGTTCTAGGCGCTCCAGTCCGGAGCCGCGCTGCTGCTACGGTCGCAGGTTCGAATCCTGCCTCGGGCATGGGTGTGTGTGATGTCCTTAGGTTAGTTAGGTTTAAGTAGTTCTAAGTTCTAGGGGACTAATGACCACAGCAGTTGAGTCCCATAGTGCTCAGAGCCATTTGAACCATTTGCGGAGATGTGTACGAGCGAATATACGTGCAACTGTTGAGCAACAGACCGCCCAGATGAATCAAGGGGCTACCAATAGTGTCTCATCAACGAACATTCAGCGAACGTTGCTGCGCATGGGCCTCTGCAGCAGGTGTCTGGTTGATGCACCCATGTTGACTGCAGTTCAAAAAAAAAAAAAAAAAAAAAAAAAAATGGTACAAATGGCTCTGAGCATTATGGGACTTAACATCTATGGTCATCAGTCCCCTAGAACTTAGAACTACTTAAACCTAACTAACCTAAGGACATCACACAACACCCAGTCATCACGGACTGCAGTTCATCGGCGACGAAGGCTGCAGTTAGCACGCCAGTATCGCAACTGGACGTCCAATGAGTGGTAATTTCAGATGAATCATATTTTATGCTCCATTGGCGTAAAAACATCTGAAAGAAAACATCCCGCAACAATCGTCGGAAGGGTCATAGGTCGGAGAAGGGCGCTTTATGACTGGGGAATGTTTTCATGGCATTCCGTGGGTGATTTCGTCATTCTGGAAGGCACAATGGATCGACACAAATATGCGTCTGTCCTTGGGGACCATGTCTACCCCCACATGAACTCTGTTTTTCCTCGCCACGATGTCATCTAGCAGTAGGAGAACGGAACATGTCACACAGATCGCTGTGTATGTGTGTTATTCGAAGAGCATCACCATACTCCCCTGGCCAACAAACTCCCCATATTTAAACCTAATCGATAATCTGTGGGCCACTTCGATCGGGCTTTTCGCACTATGGGTTCTCAACCGGGAAACGTAGCTCAACTGGCCACGGCAATGGAGTCAGATGGCGCTGCATCGCTGTCGGTACCTTCCAGAACTTCACTGACTCTCTTCCTGCAAGTCTAGCTGCGGTCCGTGCTGCAGACTGTGGTTATTCAGGCTCTTGACAGGTGGTCACATTAATACGACTGTACAGTGTATATTAAAAAATCATAAAATCGTGTTGATATCTCCAGGGACAACACCTACTGAGTATGTGGCTGGCGATCACGGTGTCCCGAGTTGAGTCTGGTATTACTTCCACTTATTTATGCCAGGTTTCTCTCTTTTTATCTTTCCCATCTGGCAATCCTCGGCCTCCTCCTTTTATTTTCCAACCCCGATGCTATTAGTCTCCAGGGCTAGGGCGTTTTTCCATTTTCCAAACTCTGCTTCTCAGGCTGGATGGTTAACGGCTTGACAGAAACGCTGTCCCGAGGATTCGGTACCACGGTTAGGGCGTCGCTCGAGAGCGACACGGGTTGGCAGGGCCCAGTCATCGTGGAAACTATGCAAGGGTTACCAACGCAAGGGCGGTTCTAGACGCTACAGTCTGGAACCGCGCGACCGCTACGGCCGCAGGTTCGAATCCTGCCTCGGACATGGATGTGTGTGTTTGTCCTTAGGATAATTTAGGTTAAGTAGTGTGTAAGCTTGGGGACTGATGACCATAGCAGTAAAGTCCCATAAGGTTACACACACATTTGAACATTTTTTTGAAAAAATTACAGACGTGATTAAGAAAAGACGAATACGACCACATCCCAAAGATGATTCCCAACAGACTGGCAAAAAGACTGTTTACCTATTTTGATACGTTAAAATGGATAACACATGATGCAAAGAAGTGGGAACGGACATGGACGAACTCCTAATTACTCTGCAAGATGTTGAGGAACCACTGCCACTCAGAAACAAATTACAATACTCCAAGGTTTCCACGAAAAACCAAAAGAAGACTGGAACCACTTGGACAGAAGAAAGAAGAGAGAAACATCGAGAAATGATGAGAGAAATGTGGAAGAAAAGAAAGGAGAACCACATGAAATAACCATACTCCATAGCGGCTCACACGTAAAATATTAATACTAATAATAACTATTATTATTATTATTATTATTATTATTATTATTATTGTCATAATAATCTTTCGTGAGGCTCAGTGGCCGAGTGGAATTATCGGATGCTGCTTCAGTGATTTGCGTGTCCCTACTCAACCCCTCATCCACACTGGCAAAGGTGACCTACATATTGAGCTCTGTCTGAAATTGCCTTATTGTGATTCGAGCCCGGCCTGTAGTCCTCCAATCTGTGGCTTCAATTGCGGAGCCGCCGACATGCGCGCTGAACGAGCTGCCGGGCTGTGGTATGCTGCTGACGTACTGCACTCGTGGAGTCGCGCAAGGTCGTCCGTGCGTGCGTCTCCCCAGCACTCCCGTCTGTGGCACTCTCTCTTAAACAACAATGGGACGTCTCTGATCCAACCTGAGCACATTTAATTCTATTTTAAAGTTGAAACGTCTCATTAAACGGAAAAGATCGTGAATTTCTCTTATTACGCCAAAACAGTTCAATTTTTTGCGCGTAGAGCCGTCATGCTTTTCGAGCAAATCTCTTCTCTTATTACGCCAAAACTGTCCAATTTTTTGCGCGTAGGGCCATCATGCTTTTCCAGCAAATCTCTCTCTCTCTCTCTCTCTCTCTCTCTCTCTCTCTCTCTCTCTCTCTCTCTCTCTCTGTGTGTGTGTGTGTGTGTGTGTGTGTGTGTGTGTGTGTGTGTGTGTGTGTGAAGTCTGTGTGTGTGTGTGTGTGTGTGTGTGTGTGTGTGTGTGAAGTCAGTGTGTGAGTGTGTGTGTGTGTCTGTGTGTGAGTGTGTGTGTCCTACCATGAGCTAACTGGAGCTCAAATGTCCAACACATGATACAAAGAAAGGAAGAAATGACCCCCCCCCCCCCCCCCCAGAAAACAGGTCCTGTATTGAGGTGTTGTGCTTACACGAAGCAACTCTGTGACAGAGCAAATTAAAGTGCAACAAAAATATTGTTGGCAGCACAGTGAGTAACAATTAATGACCAACAACACGGTGTTAGTGGTACGGGTGCAGAGATTGCGATAATTGGCACCTTAATATGTACCCACATCAGTGTGTCAGTTTTTTTTGTTTCAGTGTCTAACAATCTTCCCGTAAACACATCACATAATTTACTATCTGATTATGTCTGCACGCTCATAACTGCCCCTGTCATATAGGCTATCCATTTTCCGTCCATGTGTCCTCACTTGAATATCCGATCTGCTCGCCAGGGGAAAACGGACATTAATGACATACTTGTGCCACGCGTAACTGGGGGTATTAACCGACCTAAAAATACAGTATACTACTCGTAATATTTATACTTATTAGTCTGCAAATAAAGCACATACTGATGTAATGTTGATCGGTACACTGTCCTCGTTCACCAATAGAAATATGTACACTTGTACTCCTAACACACTATATACGTTTATACCGAGTAGTTATAATTAAAGTGCATCTAATCAGGGAGATCTAGTGTGGGCTATAATTATCGTACGTCAGCGGAACTTGGTAGATATGCTAATGCGTTAACGCGGAATCGATTTACGTGGGAGCAAAATTAGTTCCAGTTTCGGCCACCAGCTGCAAATCGCTGGCGCTGTACAGCATCTCGTCGTCTCCGATGCTCACAGTGAATAAACTATGTAAACGTGAGTTAATAATCAAATCAATATTATGCCTTTCTCACTAGTTTGACCTTTTCAGTTTACGTCCCGTTCCTAATCCATTACATATGAAAACATTTCTATATTTCTTTCTTGCATTCACAGCGTCAGATTTGCACCTAGTTGCCAAAACTGGAACTAATATTTTCCCAGCGTATATCAGTTCCGCGTTAACGCAACAGAATATCTACCAAGTTTCGCTCCCATTACAGCCCACAGTGGACCTCTGTGAGTAGCTGCACTTTAATTGAATCACTGTTTGGAAATAGGGAAGAAAGTCCAATCACCTCTGTTCAGAGAAAACTAAAAAAAACTGTTAACACTTAAAATATTGTTCCTACAGTTTTGTGATCCATTACAAACTTGTAGAACTAGGTTATCTGTACACAGTGATGAGTCGTTCCAGCACATTCGATAAATATTTTTGAAGCTATCCTCTTTGGAATTTGGTGGACATTCGTCCCTTTTCTAATAAATGCTCCTCTCATGGGGAGTTTGCAAAGAGTGTCACAGTAACATAGGTTTACACAGCTATTTATTTTTATTTATATTACTAATCATTTGAAAACATTGTTATTTATTTAGTAAAATATCTTAAGAGCAAGAATGTACTGTAATACAACATAAAAAATTCTAATTAACAACATTCTTTAACACTTTTTAATCTTCATCAGATTGTACTATGTTGTCTTTTTGTAAGTCCTTATATTCTGCATCAGACTGAAAATCATTATTTCCTGTGGGCCACTGAAGAATGTTGTTAAAAACTCTTGATACTCTAACGGAATGTACTTCATTATTTTATTAAGATCTTGCAGCTTCTTCGTATTTATAGGAATCTTATTGTTATATGCCTTAGTTCTGGGATAATCTAGTATTTGTTTTCCTTCAAAAAGCCTGTACGGATTGCGAAGCAGTCCATCTATCCATTCCGAACAAACGACATATCCTGGATTCTGATGCTTGTAGGTGAAATGCCGAAATTTAGCAAGCGAAAATCTTTCCTAAGCTTGACAGTTTATGGCAAATGAAGATTTTTTAAAGTTGTGTGGCCACCATTCCTTAAAGTCAATAATATCTTTATGTTCAGTAATCTTGACTCGAAACGAATTCAGTGTTTTTCTTGAATTAACTAGCATTTCAACGTACTGTTTGACAGAGTAGATTCTATCTTGTTGTCGTATGACTGTCTTGATTACGGCAAAACCCCTATCACATAGGAGGAAGGAGTGACCTCGAACAAGAAAATAATGCTGAATTATTTGAAATTGCTCAATCACTGCGAGATACATCAGATACCGTGTAACAATGTTGTTTTTATTTTGCCCACCACAAGAATCACTGAACACATGTAGTTCTTTCACTGAGTCAGGTAATCCACTTATGTAGTCACTGAGAAATGTGCACCCTTCATTGGGACCTCGATTGCCTTGTCCTTCATGGTAACAGTAAAACAGCGCTGTATTGTCTTTCGGGTTATGGATTCCAAATACAAAAAGCCACAGTTTTCGTAAGTAGAACATTTCATGTACGTGAGGACAAGGAAGGGGAACATTTTGCGTATAATCAAACACGTGGCCGACTGCATCATTCCTTTCAACACAGTTTTGTCACCTTTTGTTGTTTTTTTATAAAACTTAGATTCTCGTCGCTTGTGAACCATCAATTTTGCGACAGCCGTTCGTTTTGCAACTTCATTCAGGAACGGAGATTTAAGTTTGGCTAGAAGCTCCTCACAGGCAGAACATACATCTAATTGCGGGAGACCGAATCTATAACGAAAATTTTCATTGAAGTAGTTGAGATAGTATTCATACTTCATTGTCAATTCTGGGTTTTTATCAGTAAACATTTAAGTTCAAATTCAAATACACAATACTTTCGCCACTGTAGTGTGACTGGTGGGTTGGGAAAGATCGAATATGAGCATCAATCTTAGCAATGACATCAGTTACAACTGTATTTCCCCTGTTAATATGCTTTCGTCTACGGTCATCTGGAGACTGGCCATTAACAAGGAGCGATGTTAAGCGTACAACAGCCTTATCACTCACAGCATTCAAACTGCAAAATATTTTGCGACATGCCTGTATCCTTTCGGTCTGTTTCATAACAAAGAATCTGTATGTAGCTTTCTTCACAAATTTAGGATTTTCTTTTCTGCTCCTTCTTCTCCTTTGTACAGGTGAATGCTCTATCAGCCCCATTAAATACAGATCTTCCTCCCTCTTAGTTTTACCATCGTTGTTGTTGTTGTTGTTGTTGTTGTGGCCTTCAGTCCTGAGACTGGTTTGATGCAGCTCTCCATGCTACTCTATCCTGTGCAAGCTTCTTCATCTCCCAGTACCTACTGCAACCTACATCCTTCTGACTCTGCTTAGTGTATTGATCTATTGGTCTCCCTCTACGATTTTTACCCTCCACGCTGCCCTCCAATGCTAAATTTGTGATCCCTTGATGCCTCAAAACATGTCCTGCCAACCGATCCCTTCTTCTAGTCAAGTTGTGCCACAAACTTCTCTTCTCCCCAATCCTATTCAATACCTCCTCATTAGTTACGGATCTACCCACCTTATCTTCAGCATTCTTCTGTAGCACCACATTTCGAAAGCTTCTAGTCTCTTCTTGTCCAAACTGGTTATCGTCCATGTTTCACTTCCATACATGGCTACACTCCATACAAATACTTTCAGAAACGACTTCCTGACACTTAAATCTATACTCGATGTTAACAAATTTCTCTTCTTCAGAAACGATTTCCTTGCCATTGCCAGTCTACATTTTATATCCTCTCTACTTCGACCATCATCAGTTATTTTACTTCCTAAATAGCAAAACTCCTTTACTACTTTAAGTGTCTCATTTCCTAATCTAATCCCCTCAGCATCACCCGATTTAATTTGACTGCATTCCATTATCCTCGTTTTGCTTTTGTTGATGTTCATCTTATATCCTCCTTTCAAGACACTGTCCATTCCGTTCAACTGCTCTTCCAAGTCCTTTGCTATCTCTGACAGAATTACAATGTCATCGGCGAACCTCAAAGTTTTTATTTCTTCTCCATGGATTTTAATACCTACTCCGAATTTTTCTTTTGTTTCCTTTACTGCTTGCTCAATATACAGATTGAATAACATCGGGGAGAGGCTACAACCCTGTCTCACTCCTTTCCCAACCACTGCTTCCCTTTCATGCTCCTCGACTCTTATAACTGCCATCTGGTTTCTGTACAAATTGTAAATACCCTTTTGCTCCCTGTATTTTACCCCTGCCACCTTCAGAATTTGAAAGAGAGTACTCCAGTCAATATTGTCAAAAGCTTTCTCTAAGTCTACAAATGCTAGAAACGTAGGTTTGCCTTTCTTTAATCTTCCTTCTAAGATAAGTCGTAAGGTCAGTATTGCCTCACGTGTTCCAACATTAAATGTGATTTGAGACTTTCTCGGCGTATTCCATTCGTGAAATCTTCTCGGGTGATCAGCCGAGTAAAGGCGTCGTCTTCTCGCAACGTTTCGAAGGGTTTCGTACCCATCATCTTCAAGCGAGTGTTCCAACATTTCTACGGAATCCAAACTGATCTTCCCCGAGGTCGGCTTCTACCAGTTTTTCCATTCGTCTGTAAAGAATTCGCGTTAGTATTTTGCAGCTTTGACTTATTAAACTGATAGTTCGGTAATTTTCACATCTGTCAACACCTGCTTTCTTTGTGATTGGAATTATTATATTCTTCTTCAAGTCTGTGGGTATTTCGCCTGTCTCATACATCTTGCTCACCAGATGGTAGAGTTTTGTCATGACTGGCTCTCCCAAGGCCATCAGTAGTTCTAATGGAATGTTGTCTACTCCCGGGGCCTTGTTTCGACTCAGGTCTTTCAGTGAAAGACCTGAGATGTACCATCGTACATCTCCCAATTATTTCCATTTGATCCTCACCTTTGAAATGTTCAATACACATTTTGGAACAATTGCAATAAAACACAATGTTGGATTAAGAGACAACATACTTCACTTAAATATTTATTAGTAGAATGAAGACAAATAACACATGAAAACATTCATATAAAACTTACTTGTATGGTGGACCAGACCATTTTGCTGGCACAATTAATCCTTTGGAGGTTATGTATTCCTATCCTATTGATCTAGCTCTTTTGCGTCTTTCTTTGACATAGTCATCTACATTTCTTACACCTTTTCTTCTTCCGTGCACTTTATCAATTTCAGAGTCACTTTCACTCATTATGCTACGAGTCCACAAACAGCAACTTACGTAAACACACTGACAATGTGGGACAGTAAAACTGAAGCAATATGTTTAAATTCCACTCACTAGCATTGTAGTAACATTCTTTGCCTGACATCTGGTGATGCTGCTTACACTAGTGAGTGGAAACAGAAGAATGTCCGGACATTCTTCTCTATTCCACTAATTACAAAGTTTTAAAGGCTGTACTTCCGTGTTATTACTGTTTTTCTCTTCCAGTTTCCAGTCATCGATGAGTGGACAGCTCCAAAATTAAATGTGTATATCAGCTTATGGACTTTCTTCCTTTTTCCAATCAGTGACTCAATTATTACCAACCTGTACATACAGTACTCGGCTTTAGTATGATGATGATGTGCAGGCGTGGGATTGATTTTAAAGTTCTGAACACCAGTCTAAATCTAGTTGTTCGTACTATGACTAACAAATCTAATTCCAGTCACACTCTCTTGTCTTTTTTTGAGCCTTTTGAACACTAGCCCGCCCGGTTAGCCGTGCGGTCTAACGCACCCCTTTCCGGATACGGAAGAAGCGCCTGGTCCCCGGCACGAATCCGCCCGGCGAACTTGTGTCGAGCCCGCCAGTCTGTGGATGGTTTTTAGGCAGTTTTCCATATGCCTCGGCGAATGCGGGCTGGTTTCATTTGTAATAACCCTGTATAGCTGTGTACTGTATCTGGCGGCGGACACAGCAATAGAATTCGTCATTTCGTACTTATTTCTCGAATTTAAACTGACTTTTATGGCACAAAACTAAAGTTTTTTTTATCGATTACTGAAATTAAGGCACAAAAAGTGTCACATTGCGATACATCAGCGTGTATGTCTTCCAAGAAGAAGACTTGGTGCCAGCAACCAACTGTCGGCTGCCAAGTGGACGTCTGCCGCCACAGGAAAACTCAGGGCTAATAACGCAACTCAACACGACCAGTGCGACTGCAAACAAGGCAACCAGGGCAAAAATTGGTTCTATGACACTTCCTGACAATAAAATTCTGTGTCCGCTCCGGTACCTTCTTGTACGTGGTAAACAGCGTAAAATTAGCATTATCGACGTTGCCAAAACGCTGACAGAATCTTCAACAACAGCATAAAGATTTGTATGAGTCAGATCAGCAACGAGTTACCAGACAGCTACGCCTGTGAATTGGAACGTTTCTTGCCCAACATCAGAGAAAATCGTAAATACGAGGACAGAACAATCGTAGTTTGTGAAGCTTATTATTAATAATAGTAATAATAATAATAGCAGCGTGACAGGAAATCTAATGTAAAGCAGTGTGTAAGCGGTTTCCTCGGAAGCTGGTAATTTCTTACAGTACAGTTGTCATTACATAACGTTATGTTTTATATTATTGTATATACGGTGAAGTTGATTCTATGTTGTCTAGGCAGGAAAAACAGGTGGTAAGTGAGCGGCCTGACCTAAGACAGTGTTTTAAGTAGCGAGACAAACGACATGAAATTCAAACTCTTCATATCGAGAGAAAAAAAATAACATATCCATAGAATTTTACACTACTTCAGCCTTCGTTGGTCCACACTACAAAGGCTGCACGAGCGTTCTGTTTAAATACTGTTCTCAAATACGAGTCTAATTTCTTTATTTGAAATTAAGAACTAGTAACTTACGTTTGATTACAGTAACTACGCCCCACAAGCCATGGACCTTGCCGAAGTGGAGTAGCTTGTACGCCTCCACGATACAGATGGCCATACCGTAGGTGCAATCACAACGGAGGGGTGTCTGTGGAGAGGCCAAACAAGCCCGTCTTTGCTGAAGAGGGACAGCAGTCTTTGCAGTAGTGACAGGGGCAACAGCCTGGATGACTGAGTCATCTGGTCTAGTCAGATTTGCCAAAGTGGCCTTGCTCTTCTGGTACTGCCAAAGGCAGCATGGAGTAACTACAGCCGTTATTTTTTTTTTCAAGGACATGCTGCTTACTGTACGGTTTAATGATGACGGCATCCTCTCCACGTGCATTATGATACCATTTAATAGTATGTCACTTCAATACACTTTGTGCATATCGTTGAAACATGCGAACATTGCAATTGTCTTCGGTTGATTTCCTACGTATTAAGAGGCGCCTTATGGTCATGTTGCTACACAATGATCGAGGCAAGTCGGTAAATTTGTTGTTACGATGTGCAAGCTCTGTTACATACGTAATTACTTCCAGTACTACTCGTGGCCGCGCGGTTTAAGGCGACGTGTCACAGATTGCGCGGCCCCTCCCGTCGGAGGATCGAGTCCTCCCTCGTGCATGGGTGTATGTGTTGTTCTTAGCGTAAGTTAGTTTAAGTCGTGTGTGAGTCTAGGGACCGATGACCTCAGCAGTTTGCCCCCTTAGGAATTCACACACATTTGAACATTCTGAACTACTCGTCTGTCGAGAATCAGCCTTCACTCTATTTAGTTGGAGTCGGATTTTGTGCCTCCGAAGCGTACGATAAATTACAAGGTTCCACATTACTATTTCTGACACTTGCACTTAAACGCGTGAGGTTAAAGGCGCTGCAGTCTGGAACCGCAAGACCGCTACGGTCGCAGGTTCGAATCCTGCCTCGGGCATGGATGTTTGTGATGTCCTTAGGTTAGTTAGGTTTAACTAGTTCTAAGTTCTAGGGGACTAATGACCTCAGCAGTTGAGTCCCATAGTGCTCAGAGCCATATTATAGTTAAAAGTGCCCGCTCCAATGCTCATCTTGCTACACAGTTAATGTGTCATCCAGTACTGCTTCATCAAGTGGGAAAATTTTTTGTTTTCATTTCATAACAAACGTAAACTTTGACAAAGCTATGGAATGTTTGCTTTTTTAAAGCATCATTGCTTTTTTTTTTTTTTTTTTTTGACAACGGTAGTAGCACTAGAACACTGTGGTGCCATATCCATCGACCTACTTCAGTATAGCAGATGATGTTTACCATCAAAGACCTTCCAAACATTTATTTTTTTGCCTACAGCAGTCATGAATGCATAAGACTTCACCGGCCAGTTCGCAAAATTTCATTTCTATTCAAGGACGATGATATTTCGTTCCTTATAGCTTGTCTCCAGCTTCTTTGGTACCGAAATCATGCTAACGTATCTTTCTGCAAGAATTTCTTTACCTGACACTAACATAACAAAGTTTACGAAAATAATAACATCGAGGTCACACTTGACTGAAATGAACTTTATATCGCACATAATGTACATGACAACACGCAAATGATGAAAGTGACATAAATGTACGTAATATCTGACTGAGAATTCCGAATGCTGTGAAGCCCCCCACCTGCTGCAATCGGAGCCACTGGTAGGCCCATGACATGGTAATAACGTTACTGAAACTTCCTGGCAGATTAAAACTGTGTGTCGGACCGAGACTCGAACTCGGGACCTTTGCCTTTCGCTCTAGAGCACTTGCCCGCGAAAGGTAAAGGTCCCGAGTTCAAGTCTCGGTCCGGCACACAGTTTTAATCTACCAGGAAGTTTCATATCAGCGCACACTCCGCTGCAGAGTGAAAATCTCTTTCTGAATAACGTTACTGTTAATTGTATGGAAAGGACCAAAGGGACAGTCTACATTCACAACAATGTGGCATGAACAATCTGACAATGTGCCTGCAAATAGGGGATAATAATCAGAGACAAGAGACGGGACAGTCTTCGAGAGATGAGAGACAGGCGCAGCAAGACGCGCGCTGTTCCGACAGATGACGCGGCGCGGTGTGGCGCCACTCCCGACACAGCCGAGCGTAGGTAGTGAGGAGGTGACATGTGGAGCTGTCTGAATGACCAGGCGCGAATTATTTCACGGCCGCCGCATTAAGTAAAATCCACGATGACAAAGATGCAGAACAATGGCACCACATGAACGAGATACTTTATCATCAGAGAGTGCAGCACTATGGAGGAATTCAGTTGTACTTCTTTTATTCTGAACAGAGTCACACTTCAGCTTGCCAGATGTGCACTTAGATAATTTTATTGTAAAATGTCACTTGTACCACTTGTCCCCTTAGCCTGTTATTTATTCACTACACCAGCCACAATCCTGCTTCCAATTTAATCAAATTATAGGAAGTTAACAGAACAATTAAAGGGTAATGCGACTGATGTTTCGCCATCCAATAGACACATACGAAGCGATGCCAACGAATTTTAGAAATCTGCCGCACACTTAGTTAACTCCTTTGACAAACAGAGACAGTATGAGGAATAGCTCCAGTACGTAGCATCCTGTACATACTAAAAATGAATTTGAGTAGCAATACTATAGCAACATTACGAACTACGAATATGTTGTTACTAATACATGCTTCTAGTAAGTACAGGATTGTCTTGTTACAGCATTACCCCTTATATGCAGTCATATTGCTAGATAGTTCGCAGCGCAATGATTCGAATACAGACTGCCACAGGGCTGCTTTCCATTCAACTAATGATTATAGCTACTGCCATATTTGACCTCCTCGTGCGATAATGTATATATTTAGATTGGAAGAATAAGCAGAAATCAGCTGTGTATCTTGCAACTATGCAGCATGTTCGTATAAAATCAACTGCTAAATTTTGTTAAATGTCTGTTATATTTTCAGGCATACGCTTGATCCTTGTGGACATTTGTTAAGGTAGCACAGATAAAAAATACTTTTTAATAAACAAATAATGTCAGAAAATGATTTTTATGCCTGTTTGAACAAGGGGTATGTTTTCATACGCTCTATCGTTTCATATTTTGTGACCGACGCCTTCTTACTATTACAGCTGCGATTTTACAGGATTTTCTAGGTGTGTATGCGAGACATGCATGCGTGATTTTTGGTGGATATTATCTTTATATGCCAAAGTTCATTTGGGGCGGTAAATGGTTGTTTCAGTTCAAAATGTAATTGTTGATACCTGGCCATAGAACAAACGCCAATAAGGTCAGTATCAACAAATATTAATTGCATATTAATTGCATATTTTTGCATGCTAAGTTTTTCTCAAATGGTTCAAATGGCTCTGAGCACTATGGGACTTAACTTCTGTGGTCATCAGTCCCCTAGAACTTAGAACTACTTAAACCTAACTAACCTAAGGACATCACACAAATCCATGTCCGAGGCAGGATTCGAACCTGCGACCGTAGCAGTCGCGCGGTTCCGGAATGAGCGCCTTAACCGCGAGACCACCGCGGCCGGCTAAAGTTTTTCTCATTTTTTCCGTTTATGTTCATGCATATCTCTGTAGTGAATTTTGAAAAGTAATTAAGCGATTGCGGATGATTCTTCATAACGCACAACACGTAAACATTCCAGGTAATGAACATGAGAAACCTCTGTTCACCTACCACTGACATGACCAGTCACATCAAACGAATAGAAAATCCGAAGAATACATCGAAAAGTACCTCGCAATGCATGACGGTGTCGAACCCATCAACTGCGATAAGTGACGCCGCCCTACCATCATTACTTTTCGCCGGCCGGAGTGGCTGAGCGGTTCAATGCGCTACAGTCACAGGTTAGAATCCTGCCTTGGGGACTGATGACCTCAGCAGTTAAGTCCTATAGTGCTCAGAGCCATTTGAACCATTTCTTTTCACGGGAAAATTTGTCACATATTTTAAAAACATCTCGTGTATTTAAACAAATAAAATAAACCAGAGGAATAAGGACGGAAAATGACGTTAGTGAGACAGTTCCCATTCGTAGAAGTGAAAGAACAATGGATTACCCGTTTATTTCTTTCAGTCTAATGAAATGTGAGTTATCATCGTGTAACCACCAGAAATGTACAACGAATATTTACTGTATTTATTACAGTGAACGTATTGTCAGTTTATTTGTTCTCAGCATCTGTTGGTCTTCCTATGTTGCGGGATACAAAGATCGCAATAGCTCTTAAGTTACACGAACATTAGACTAACTGAAATACTATAGAAAATAACTCTGTGTGACGAAACTAAGTCAATGGCACAAGAAGTCATTAACAATATTCATCCAATGATTTCATAAAGTGAGTCCTCTTACTGACAGCGCTGACCAGATGCAGCAGTGGTTAACGGAATAGAGTCGCATTCTGAGGAAGAAACGTTCAAATTGCCATTAAGAAACACTGATTTACATTCTCTGTGTTATCCCCACATAATTTAAAGCGAATACAGGTATAGTTCATTTTATAAAGCCACATCCGATACCTTCTCTAATCATTCTCTTTCTTTCCAAGCATTTATCCCGACTTGCGGGATCTGCTGGCTAATTGGATGTGGAATATTAATGTTAAGGGGTGGCCAGATGCCCTTCCTGTCGCCACCCCATACCCCCTGAGAAGGAATTAGTGTACCCCAATTGTCTGCATCTATTGTAAGCCATGGAATAGTGCGAATCTGTTCTGATGTCTGCAAACCATGGAACTGACGCGGAACGTGGGGACAAGCCCGGTATTCACCTAGTGGGGTGTGGAAAACCGCCTAAAAACCACATCCAGGCTGGCTGGCTCACCGGCCCTCGTCGATAATCCGCCGGGCGGATTCGATCCGGGGCCGGCGCGCCTACCAGAGTCCGGGAAGCAGCACATAAGCGCTCTCGGCCACCCTGGTGGGTCCTTCTCTAATCATTCTGATACTCAGAAAATATTCCATCTCTAATGACTAGGTATCTTCCTTCCTCTCATTTTATGGAGAGAGAGAGAGAGAGAGAGAGAGAGAGAGAGAGATATATGTTATGCTTACGACTAGAGCTCAGCTGACTGTCTACAGCAGTTGAAAGTACAAGCATACCTCGTAATTCCATTTTGTTACATTTTACAGACGACGCAAAAACTATACACGGCGAACATTAATAAAACCGACAATCTACAGGGACGGATTCCCGACTAGAAATGGAAGAAAAAAGGTCCTATGAACATCTGTCCGGAAGTGCATTGTTGTCACGGAAGATGGCGCTGAAAAATGACAGTTCCTTTGACCACGTGCCTTGTGCCTTGATCCTTGTGTGTTGCAGGCTATATAATTGACGCAGCGTTGCAGTCTGGTTATCCATGGTCAGCTGACCTCTCACTCAGAGAATTAATGTACACATAAAGTTACCTAAATGCTCCTTAATTACCCGATTTCTGATCTTCATTAATTTGTAAAATGTAGCACATGTATCTAACGGTATACAAAGGGTAATGGATGGCATCTGTCTAGACGGATGTATAAAACGAGTTGACCAACGCATATTTTCCGCTGCAAATAATAGGAAACAAGGAAGCAAAGCTTTGTCTCATCGAGGATGTCTTTAGATACGAGGCACAATGTTCGAATGCAAATGCTGGGGAATGAAATCAACCGTGCCTGTTCTACAGGAATCTTCCCTTCATTCGTGTCAACAAATGTTACACCCAATGAGCTGTTGAACGGGAGTTTGGACCATGCTCCAGGGCCGGCCTGTGTGGCCGAGCGGTTCTAGACGCTTCAGTCTGGAACCGCGCGACCGCTACGGTCGCAGGTTCGAATCCTGCCTCGGGCATGGATGTTGGTGATGTCCTTAAGTTAGCTAGGTTTAAGTAGTTCTAAGTCCTAGGGGATTGATAACCTCAGATGTTAAGTCCCATAGTGCTCAGAGCCATTTTTATCCAGTAATTCCATAACCTAAGAGAGATTTGAAAGTGCATGTCTTTCTCAAATCTGTCAATACCTAGACTTCTGCGATATAGGGTGAACATTAATGAGACTGACAAACTGCAGGGACGGATTCATGACTGGAAATGGAAGAAAAAATGTCCAATGAAAATGTGCCCGGAAATGGACGGTGTGTATGCAACGACAACAAAAGTCGCAGAACACAGAAAAGAACTGTCCACCCACGGTAGCTGCGTGGTCAGCGCTACAGGACGTCAATACTAAGGGCCCGGGTTCGATTCCTGGCTAAGTCAGGGATTTTCTCCTCTCAAGGACTGGGTGTTGTGTTGTCCTAATCACCACCATTTCATCCCTATCGAGGCGCAAGTCGCCGAAGTGGCGTCAAATCGAAAGACTTGCATCCGGCAAACGGTCTACCCGACGGGAGTCCCTAGTCACAAGACATTTATTTATTTGTTACAGAACTGGATCGCATTCACGTCATGACAGATGTTCAATGTGGTCACCATAGGATTGCAGGTGACAGGGACAGTGGCTGTTGTCATGCAGGATACACATAATCGTACTTTGGCTTACGCCGTGCTGGCGGGCCATTTGCCTGGAGTTTGTACTAGGGTTCGTCTCAATATCCTGTAGAAACCGGTCCTCACAATCTGGTGTACGCATTCCTGCCGTTCTCGTTTGTCTGAAAGGACCTACGATCACACCAATGCCTAAAATGGGCTTGAAATGTTGTGTGATGTGGTTGGTGTCTGTGAGGTACTTGTTTTGGTATAGCCGTGCTGCCTCTCGACTGTTTCCATTTACTTGGCCGCACACAAAGACCATCTGGGCTTGTTCCCAATATGAATACCGGACCATTCTGCTGCTTACAGCACGCTGCGTCAATCATACAGCCTGCAACACACAAGGAACACACAGCACGTGGCCAGAGGAACTACGATTCTTCAGCGCCACTTACCGTGGCAACGATGCTTTTCCGTACACATGTTCATAGACCTTTTTTCTCCCATTTGCAGTCAGGACTGTAGACTGTCGGCTTTATTAATGTTCACCCTGTACAGTTACACAATAGCAAAATTATTTGTATCACTTTATATATTTTTTAAGAAACCGTTTTTGCTTCCCCTGTAAAATTTAAGAAAATGGAGATACGTGGTTTTCACTGCCTACCATCGATATACTGTATAATTGTTTTCACTCTCAACACACTGACGTAGAACAGTAAGTCCATACATCTCAGCATAAATTCGTTTCTTCCGTAGGAGCATTTGTTTTCAATAGTATGTTAGGCTCTCAGAAAGACTGCCACAGATCGAGAGGTGCAGATTGGATCAAGAATGATTCATAGTGCAGAAGCAGGCAGAGCTGGCTGTCTCACAGCACAGACTGAGGTAGCAGACAACAGTGGGAGACTAGCCCTGTCGGCCGTCAACAGCCAGATGCTATCTCAGAGGAAGTGGCGAACGCGTGGGATGAAGAAGCTACGAACAAAGGCTTCTGCTCGCCTCCCTTACATGTAAAATAAGGACTACCTACCACTCCTTCGCCAGGTAGAGAAAAAACGGCCATTTTCGGAGTAACAAATCCAGTCGTACTATAGCAAAGGGAACGGACGCAGCTTTAAAGACTGTAGTCAAACAGAAGTGAAACTAGTCCAATGTACAAGACTCTGTAGCTAATCGACTCTATCGCGGATCTGTGGTCGGGTAATACAGCCACGAGTCAGCTTCTGAGACAAGCTTGTCTACAGAATCCATCATACTACCTAGCAATGTACATACATACTCTAAAGGCTTTTAAGCAACAACTTTCTTTTGTCATTGGCTGTTAGTTTCAGTCCACTGTAGCTATCACTGCTTATCCTCTTCCCAATGTCTTCGAAATACATTTTTCTTAGGACATGCTCTTACTTTCTTAGCACGTGCTCTTACTTGCTTTCCCAGCACTTTCCCTTCAAAAATGTTGGTGATGAAAATCTTGTTTCTGATGACACGTCCAATAAATTTCATTTTGCTCTTTTTTATTTCCTTTAATAATATTCTCTCATCATTGACTTCCGTTAGGACTTCCAGATAGATTTCCCTTTCCGTCCAAATCGTTCTTATCATATTCTTCCACATTCAAATTTCAGCAGCTTCATGATTATTGTTTTCCATTTTTACCCTGAGTCCTACTTTCCTTTCCGCAGAGCTGTGTACTCCATACACATAATTTTGCAAAGGATTTTTTAGACATTTATATTCACACGTTTTCTTGTTAAAATGTTTGTATTAGTCGTAAATGTCTGTTTTGCCAGTGCATTCCTTCACTTTCATGAATGATCTGTTATCCTACGTGATTTACTAGCGAGGTAACAAAATTGATTCACCTGATCATTTCTGAAGCCATCAATTTTCATACTGGTTTTAATTTCCTCCACATTTTTCGGTACTACCGTTACTTCCGTTTTCCTATTATTCACTTTTAATTTCCATATTTCAGGACTGTGTGATAGGACGTGCAGCATTCTATTCATTTCTTCTTTCGATGTCTGCAGCTATCACGATGTCATCAGCAATATGACATGACACGACACGACACAACCTGTCATCACTGGCTTTTATTCCCTTTGTCACGCTTTGAATAGCTTCCACGATGAACGTGTTAAATAAATATGGAGACAGGCGTCATCTTGTCTAATTCCTTTTCTGACCCTCGCAGTTCCTCTCCCTTATTAATGTTTATTTTTGTGCTTTGATTCTGATACAGTTGATTAATCATCCTTCAGTCCTCCAATCAAGTTCTATAGGGTTTAATAGTTAAACTTTCAAACCGCTCTAGAAATAACACCACTGGTCAGAATGACGACAAATTGCAACGTAATAATATCGGAGAATGGGGGAAACGTACGGCAGAACAAAAGTAAATAGTTACAAAATGTAGGAATAGATGGTGCTGTAAGCATCATAATTTAATAGTAGTCGACTACAAATGACAAATGAAATCATACAACAATGCCTAACGTGTACGTCTAAAGTTAAACAAACTGTACTACTCAGTGTGTATGGCTGTACAGGTGTGATACTGTTAGTTACGTAAGCCCATCCACCACGGCAAGGTCATATCACTTCGGATAGGAAAAATCGGTTTTTAATTGTATTGAGGCCAAAGACCGCATAAAAAGCATCACTCTCATCGGTTTTTATTTCTCCTGAGGCCAAAAACCGCATAAAACGCATCAATCAAAATCGAATCAGATTATTAATTTCCGTGCGCCTGGCACTAAACATGTTCAATATGCTGACCACCGTTTTTTGCAACAAGTTGAAATCGAGAAACAGCAACTGATCGAAGTGTTTCCGGGGTCACGTTCACAATACGTTGCGCAATGCGTGCCTCCTATACAACTAAGTTAGCAATCGGAACACATCATCTTTCAGATAGCTCCACACCACAAGTCACACGGATTAAGATCAGGTGATCGGGACGGTCAGGCTGTAGGGAAATGGCGGCTGATAATTCTAGTATTTCCGAAATGGCGCTTCAGCAGCTGCTTAACTGGATTTGCAATGTGCGGAAGTGCGCCATCTTGCATAAAAATTATCCCATCCACATATCCACGCTGTTGGAGAGCTGGATTGACGTGGTTGCGCAGAAGACACTCATAGCGCTTACCTGTGACGGTACAGGTAATAGGATCGCAAGCACCTCTCTCTTCGACAAAATTATGCCGTAAATCCGCACCACACAGTCACCTTTTCAGGATGAAGTGGTACTGGTTGATTTGCGTGTGGATTTTCAAAAAAAAAAAAAAAAAAAAGGTTCAAATGGCTCTGAGCACTATGGGACTCAACTTCTGAGGTCATTAGTCCCCTAGAACTTAGAACTAGTTAAACCTACCTAACCTAAGGACATCACACACATCCATGCCCGAGGCAGGATTCGAACCTGCGACCGTAGCGGTCTCGCGGATTCGCGACCGTAGCGGTCTCGCAGACTGCAGCGCCTAGAACCGCACGGCCACTTCGGCTGGCGTGGATTTTCCATTGCCCGTATTCGATAATACTGTGTATTGACATACTCTGTCAGATGGAAGTGGGCTTCGTCTGTCCACAAAATCTTCCACAGCTAATCATAGCCAACTTCCACTTGAGCAAGAAATTCTAAATCAAAGGTCTCTATCGCTGGCAGGTCAACAGGAAGCAACTCGTGCACATGGGTAATTTTGAGTGGATAGCAAAAATGATGTTTCCTACGATTTTAGGCACCGTGCTCACGGGTATGTCCAGTGTTCAGCAATTCTCGGTGCATTACACGTTTGCACACCACCACTCGTCTCCTCCTGCATTGCTGTGGCCACTACTTTCACTGACGTCGAATCAATTAGTTTCTTCCCTCTACCAAGTTGCACACCAAAAGAACCCGTCTTTTCAAATTTCCGAATCATTTTCTCCAGACCCACGGCAATTATCGCACCAACGCCTTTTTTCAAACCCTTCTGCAGAGCGACGTGTGCACAGTCATCATTATTGTAATACAGCTTTATGAGCAGAGCGCGTTCCTGGATTGGGACAGTCATGGCGAACGTCGCAGACGCGAAAGGACGAAAAGCCGTGTACCCGGCGCGATTATACCAATTTCAGTGGGTCGTGCGTATGACAGGTGTTTTCATTTATTTATTCTGACACATACAGCGCCATCTACTGATCAATTTTCACGCTATTTTTTTCTTCTGCCATACGTTTTCCCCTCTTCTTCGATAATATTCTGTTGCAATTTGACGTCATTCTGACCAGTGGCGTTATTTATACAGCGTTTCGAAAGTTTAATTATAATAACCATGTATTTCCTCGATAGTTCTAAAGAGTAGCTCCCAGTTCTATAATTAGTACAGTGAACTGCCTTTCCCATTTCAGGTGCCCCGTGGAGTGACCGCGCGGTTTGAGGCGCCATGTCACGGTTTGTGCGGCCCTTCCCGTGTGAGGTTCGAGTCCTCTCTCGGGCATGGGTTTGTGTGTGTGTGTGTGTGTGTGTGTGTGTGTGTGTGTGTTGTTCTTAGCATAAGTTAGTTTAAGGTAGTTTAGGTAGTGTGTAAGTCTAAGGACTGATGAGCTCAGCACTTTGGTCCCTTAGGAATTCACACACATTTTAACATTTTAGGTATGATAATGATTCGGTACTGAGTGAAGTTCTCTGGCATGGTTCCTCTTTTGTAGCACTCATTTACTACTCAGAATAATTTGTGTTTCATGTCGAACTTAAAATTTTCAGCACATGTACAGAGATGTCAACAACACCAGTCGCTTTTCCTTCTCAGAGGCTGGGAAACACATGTTCAGATTCATGTCTCGTGATTTGGTGACCTTGTATTCCTCTTTCACTCTCATTGATGTTTTTAATTAGATTATTTTCATTCTTGAAGTCATTATACCGCGCGGAGTGGCCGCGAGGTTTGAGGTGCCATGTCGCGGATTGCTCGGCCCCTCCCGCCGGAGGTTAGAGTCCTCGCTAGGGCATGGGTGTGTGTGTCGTTCTTAGCATAAGTTAGTTTAAGTAGTGTGCAAGTCTAGGGACCGATGACCTCAGCAGTTTGGTCCCTTAGGAATTCATACATCTGAACATTTTGAAGTCATTATCATCGTACAGTTCTTCTGTGTATTCTTTCCAAGGGGCACATATGTTATCATTGTCTATCAGTAATATTCCCTCCTCATTTTTCGAAGCTACAGATTTCGTTCTAAGTTTGTACTGCAGGGCTCTGATTTTCCTATAAACTTGATCCTGTTTTCACTTTTTCTGATCTTCTCTCTCTTCAACCATTCTTTTGGTCCATTTCTCTTTCATTCTCTGCATTTAGTTGCGATATGATTTTTAATTCTTTTGTACTCATCTACAGGGCTTCCCTTTGTGAGCTTATTCCTTTCTGGAATTAGGTTTCATATTTCTTATGTTATCCAAGCTTTTCTGGGCTCCAGTTTCCTTTCTCATAAGACTACATTTATTGCTTCAGTCACCCCCTATCTTCATAATGCGAACGTATAAAATAATTTTCATCACGGACAATAGGAAAAGTTTTCATGTGTTCCAAATTTCTTCGTGTCTGAATGCTTTGTATATTACACATAATTAGCAGGATAATGAAATGACAGAGTGCAGAATCACTTTCATAACCAGTTACGAGAACTTCTGGCATTGGTAGCGAAGCCACTGTAACTCACCTTCTCAGTTTTTTTTTCTTTATTGAATTTCGATTCCTCCCGAAGGGGGCGGGCTGGCAGCAGCTTAGTATGCCGCTCTTCAGCCTACAGACTTTGTTTTAAAAAGGTGAAGATAACATATAATAAAAAACAGGCGATAAAATCGAAGACTTAAAGGGTAACATGGCGAAAAAAAATCGTGGAACTTAAAACATAGAACAAAGGGATGATGATGCTAATAGACAGACAATTAAAAAAACACGGCGACAGTCTGGTTTCTGTTCGCAAAGGACATAAAATTCAAACCCAGCGACAGCATGGTTTCTGTTCGCAACACGGGAAAAGATGAAACAACACCAAACATTCACTGGAACACTGCGCTAAAATATGACATACCACAGCCGAGAGCACGTGGGGGGAAACTGGACAGATGAGGGGAAGATAAAAAAGGGGGGAAGGTCAAGAAAAGCGAAGGGGGAGAGGGCGGAAAGGAGCCAATGGAGGATGAGGACCCATAAGAGGGGTAGGGGGTGGTGGGCAGACACAACGGGGAGTGGGGAAGGCAGAGGACGGGAATACAAAGGGACTGGGGGGGAGAAGGGAGGTAGGGAGAGGTTAGGTGGGGAGAAACACAGGATGGAAGGGGTGAAGAGGGAGCCCAGGGAAAGGATGGAGGAAAAGATGGAGGAAAGGAGGGTGGGATGAGGATCAGAGTTGATAGGAGGGATAAATGGAGGGAGAGAGGGCATCATCCGGTAGGGGGAGTTGATGGAAGCCACATTGGGAAAGGAGATGAAGGGTGTAGAGATGGAGGGTAGGGGGGACACAACGGTGAAGACGTGGCAGGGGACGGGGATGGGAGAGGAGAGGGGCAACCAGGGGGTGAGGGGGATCAAGGCGGCGGGAGGTGTAGAGTATGCGGATATGTTCGAGGAATAGGAGCAGATGGGGGAAAGGAATGAGGTAATAGAGGATCCGCGTGGGGGATGGGAGGCATATACAGAAGGTGAGGGGGAGTGCATGACGCTCAAGGATTTGGAGGGACTTATAGAATTTGGGGGGGGGGGGGGGGCGGGCGCATATCCAGGCAGGACTGGCATAACTGGGGATGGGACGGATTAAGGATTTGTAGGTGTGGAGGATGGTAGAGGGGTGCAACCCCCATGTCTGGCCAGAGAGGAGTTTGAGGAGTCGGAGGCGGTTGTGGGCTTTGGATTGGATGGAGCGGAGATGAGGGATCCACGTGAGGTGACGGTCAATGGTAGGCCAAGGTAGGTGAGGGTGGGGGTTCCTTATCAGACATAAGTGATCTTATATGTAGTTTAATCGGTATGCAACAAGACTACCTCGATCCATTCACAGATCGAGAATGCTAATGCAGGAAACGCCTCGGTTATTTTTACTGAGAGCAGTATGATAGTGGTGGTATGTGTTTCAGTCTACAGGGCGGTCCACTGATCGTGACCAGGCCAAATATCTCACGAAATAAGCGTCAAACGAAAAAACTACAAACAACGAAACTTGTCTAGATTGAAGGAGGAAACCAGATGGCGCTATGGTTGGCCCGCTAGATGGCGCTGCCATAGGTCAAATTGATATCAAATGCATTTTTTAAAATAGGAACCCCCATTTTTATTGCATATTCGTGTAGTACGTAAAGAAATATGAATGTTTTAGTTGGACCACTTTTTTCGATTTGTGATAGATGGCACTGTAATAGTCGAAAACATATGGCTCACAATTTTAGGCGAACAGTTGGTATCAGGTAGGTTTTTTAAATTAAAATACAGAACGTGGGTACGTCTGAACATTTTATTTCGGTTGTTCCAATGTGATACATGTACCTTTGTGAACTTATCATTTCTGAGAACGCATGCTGTTACAGCGTGATTACCTGTAAATATCACATTAACACAATAAATGCTCAAAATGATGTCCGTCAATCTCAGTGCATTTGGCAATACGTGTAACGACATTCCTCTCAACAGCGAGTAGTTCGCCTTCCGTAATGTTCGCACATGCATTGACAATGCGCTGACGCATGTTGTCAGGCGTTGTCGGTGGATAACGATGGCAAATATCCTTCAAATTTCTCCACAGAAAGAAATGTGGGGATTTCAGATCCGCTGAACGTGCGGGCCATGGTGTGGTGCTTCGACGACTAATCCACCTGTCATGAAATATGCTATTCAATACCGCTTCAACCGCACGCGAGCTATGTGCCGGACATCCATCATGTTGGAAGTACGTCGCCATTCTGTCATGCAGTGAAACATCTTGTAGTAACATCGGTAGAACATTACGTAGGAAATCAGTATACATTGCACCATTTAGATTGCCATCGATAAAATGGGGGCCAATTATCCTTCCTCCCATTATGCCGCACCATACATTAATCCGCCAAGGTCGCTGATGTTCCACTTGTCGCAGCCATCGTGGATTTTACGTTGCCCAATAGTGCATAATATGCCGGTTTACGTTACCGCTGCTGGTGAATGACGCTTCGTCGCTAAATAGAACGTGTGCAAAAAATCTGTCATCGTCCCGTAATTTCTCTTGTGCCCAGAGGCAGAACTGTACACAACGTTCAAAGTCGTCGCCATGCAATTCCTGGTGCATAAAAATATGGTACGGGTGCAATCGATGTTGGCTCTGAGCACTATGGGACTTAATAGCTATGGTCATCAGTCCCCTAGAACTTAGAACTACTTAAACCTAACTAACCTAAGAACATCACACAGCACCCAGTCATCACGAGGCAGAGAAAATCCCTGACCCCGCCGGGAATCGAACCCGGGAACCCGGGCGTGCAATCGATGTTGATGAAGCATTCTCAACACCGACGTATTTGAGATTCCCGATTGCAGGTCGTGGTTGACGTTTCACGTGAGGCTAAACACGTCCAATTTCCTTAAATAACGTAACTATCCGGCGAACGGTCCGGAAACTTGGATGAAGTCATCCAGGATACCGAGCAGCATTCATAGCACACGCCCGTTGGGCATTTTGATCACAATAGCCATACATCAACACGATATCGACCTTTTCCGCAATTGGTAAACGGTCCATTTTAACACAGGTAATGCATCACGAAGCAAATACCGTCCGCACTGGCGGAATGTTACATGATACCACGTACTTATACGTTTGTGACTGTTACAGCGCCATCTATCACAAAGCGAAAAATGGGGTCCAACTAAAACATTCATATTTCTTTACGTACTACACGAATATGTAATAAAATTGGGGGTTCCTATTAAAAAAAAAACGCAGTTGATATCCGTTTGACCTATGGCAGCGCCATCTAGTGGGCCAACCATAGCGCCATCTGGTTTCCCCCTTCAAGCTAGACGACTTTCGTTCTATGTAGTTTTTTTCGTTTGACGCTTATTTCCTGAGATATTTGGCCCGGTCACTATCAGTGGACCACCCTGTATACTTTACTTTCATTCCATATCCAACCAAAACGTGAATACAACACTGCACTGCGACAATACTTATCCACATACAGTTACATATACGAATCACAATTCAGAAAGCTAAACTAAAATTAAACTCCTTCCGGTCAGGTCTCGGAAGTCCAACGGTACCGGCAAGACCGCCGTGTCATCCTCAGCCAACAGGCGTCACTTGATGCGGATACAGAGGGGCAAGCGGTCAGCACACCGCTCTCCCGGCTGCTGTCAGCTTTCGCGACCGGAGCCACCACTTCTCAATCAAGTAGCCTCTCAATTGGCCTCACAAGGGCTGAGTGCATCCCGCTTGCCAACAGCGCTCGGCATACCCTGACTCTCAGCCATCCAACCATCCAAGTGCTAAGCCCGACAGCGTTTAACTTCGGTGACCTAACGGGAACCGCTGTTATCACTGTGGCATCTCAGAAGCTACACGGCAATTTTCTGGGTTCTTCCGTGAGATACTCCAGATCGCCACTACGCTCAATCATAAACATAGTTTATTCGATTGTCCTTACACGAGCTTCTAATTGCGAGGGACACGTTCCAATGTATAATGTGTATAACACTATTAAACAGTGTTCCAAACCTTTACAGTAAATCTTATACATATGCTAAAGAATCCTAAATGAGGTATTTTGAGCTAGAAATGGTTCAAATGGCTCTGAGCACTATGGGACTTAACTTCTGAGGTCATCAGTCCCCTAGAACTTAGAACTACTTAAACCTAACTAACCTAAGGACATCACACACATCCATGCCCGAGGCAGGATTCGAACCTGCGACCATAGCGGTCACGCGGTTCCAAACTGAAGTGCTTAGAACCGCACGGCCACACCGGCCGGCGTATTTTGAGCTAAGAAATCAACGATCGAAAATTAACATTTCTAGTTTTACGTTGTCTTGAATGAGCAATGCGTTTGAGGCACGCATTTGTAAGCTGCTTATATTTCATAAAGAACTGCCTGCCGCTCCGATGTTGTTGCGTTGTAACGAAAACGGTTACCAGTTCACGACCGTTTGTCGAAGATGGAGGATTTATTCTTACATGGAACTTGGATCATAGCACATGTAATACACTCTACGACAAAAAGATGCACCACGACGGACTTACTCGAATGTGACGGAAATCAGTATATGTGATATACATGTACAGAAAACAAACGATTACAATTTCAGATAAAAGCTGGATGATTTATTCACGAGAAAGGGCATCACAAACTGAGCAAGTCAATAACGCGTTGATCCCCCTCTTATGCAGGCAGTTATTCGGCTTGGTACTGATTGATACTTGTTGGATGCCCTCCTAGAGATATCGTGCCAAATTCTGTCCAATTGGCCCGTTATATCGTCAAAATCCCGAACTGGTTGGAGGTCCCTACCCATAATGCTCCATAAGTTCTCAATTGGCCAAGCTAGCGTGTGGCAAGCACGAAGATAAGCAGTAGAAACTCTCGTTGTGTGTGGTCTGGCGTTATCTCGTTGAAATGTAAGCTCAGCATGGCTTGCCAAAAAGGACAACAAAACAGGGCGTAGAATACCGTCGACGTGGCGCTGTACTGTAAGAGTGCCGCGGATGACAACCATAGGGGTCCAACCGTGAAAAGAAATGGCACCCCAGACAAATATTCCTGGTTGTCGGACCGTATACCGGGCGACAGGCAGGTTGGTATCCCACCGCTCTCCGGAGCGCCTCCAGACGCGTCTCATTGGTTGAAGTAGAATTGTCTTCAGCGATGATTCCCGCTTCGAAATGAGCCCTAATGACCAGCGAAGACGTGTCTTAATGTAATTCCTTCGTGGTGCGTCTTTTTTTGTTTTCGAGTGTAGTATTTGTGCTATTTAGACGTGTCTCTTCAAGAAAATGCTGCTCCGGTGTACTGATTTTACCCGAAACACACCTAAGATTTCTAACAGTGTTAAGGTTTCCCGACTGTTTTATTACATCTGGGTGCAGGGATGGGACTACATATGGAGGGTGCGTGTTTGTGTTCCGCGTCAACTTAGAATATCCTCACAGTTCATAGTACTCTTCTTACACTTGCCTCTTGTGGCTTTACTGTACATCAACATCTACAGGGTGGCAATTAGTGAACTATACGGAACGCCCGGGTTCCCGGGTTCGATTCCCGGCGGGGTCAGGGATTTTCTCTGCCTCGTGATGACTGGGTGTTGTGTGCAGTCCTTACGTTAGTTAGGTTTAAGTAGTTCTAAGTTCTAGGGGACTGATGACCATAGATGTTAAGTCCCATAGTGCTCAGAGCCATTTTGAACTATACGGGGAAAAACGTAAATTAGTTACAAACTATGGCGTGCAAACACTTTATTCGACATGTAAACCTCACTACGCATATTCAGATTTAGGTTATGATATGATCGATAAGTCTGCCATCATTGGCGAGGTTGGAGCAGACAAATAGTGAAATTCTGCATGACCTGCTGAAGTGTCGGGACATCAGTGCTGTCGATGGCCTCTTGAATGGCTGTTTACAGCTCAGCAATAGCTTTGGGACTATTGCTGCACACCTTGTCTTTAATATAGCCCCGCAAAAAGGAGTCGCATGTGTTCAGATCCGAAGAATATGGCGGCCAATCGAGGCCCATACCAGTGGCTCTGGGTACCCCAGAGCCAGAATGCGGTCCGCAAAGTGCTCCTCCAGGACGTCAAACACTCTTCTGCGTCTATGGGATCGCGCTTTGTCTTCCATGAATCACCTCTTGTCGACATCAGTGTCACTTTGGGTAATGAGGATGAAATCATCATCCAAAACCTTGACGTACCGTTCGGTAATCACCGTGTAATCAAGGAATATCACCACCTGTTGAGGGTGAAGAGGCTTCTCGATCGCTAAATGCGGAGTCTTAGTCCCCCAAATGTGCCAATTTTGCTTATTGACGAACCGATCCAAATGAAAGTGGGCTTCGTCGCTAAAGGAAACCACACAGCGCATACTAATTCCCAACATGCCCCGTTGCCAACCGTATAGTTTGAAGGTCATAACGCAAACCGTTCAGAAATTACGAAGATTTTATTTCATATAGATCAATAATTGTCACCCTGTATATTCTGCAAACCACTGAGGTTAATGGCAGAGGGTACTTTCCAATGTACCAGTTATTAGCCCTTCTTCTCAGGCATGGAGTGCAGGAAGTATAACTCAGATGCTTTTGTGCGAGCTTTACTTAGTCTAAACTTGTCTTTACGATCCCTACAGGAGCTTCATGCAGGAAGTTATAGTATACTTATAGTTCCCTGACTTAAATCTAATTCTTTAATCTTTGTACATAGTCTTTGTAGTTTGTGCCTATCTTCATGTGTCTGCCAGTTCGGTTTTTTCAGCATCTCTCACGGTTCAAATAAACCTGTGACCCGTTCTTGCTGCTCTTCTTCAATATCCCCTGTTACTTCTATTTCGTATGGGTCCCACACACATGAGCAATATTTTAGGATGCGTCGCGCGAGTGTTTCGTAACCGATCTGCTTTGGAAACTGATATCACTGCCTGACAAAACATGCGCCAATTTTGCATATTGACGAGCCCCTCCAAATGAAAGTGGGCTTCGTCGCTAAAACAAGCTACACAACACATACTGATTCCCGCCATGCCCCGTTCTCAACCGTACAGTTTGAACTTCCAAACGCAAACCGTTCAGAAATTATGAAGATTTTATTTTATATAGATCAATAATTGTCACCCTGTATATTCTGAAAACCACTCCGAAGAGGAGGAGGAAATGAAATGAAACTTGACGGGTTGAGGAGGTTCAAATGGTTCAAATGGCTCTGAGCACTATGGGACTCAACTGCTGTGGTCATTAGTCCCCTAGAACTTAGAACTAGTTAAACCTAACTAACCTAAGGACATCACAAACATCCATGCCCGAGGCAGGATTCGAACCTGCGACCGTAGCGGTCTTGCGGTTCCAGACTGCAGCGCCTTTAACCGCACGGCCACTTCGGCCGGCGGTTGAGGAGGTATATTATGTTATTGCAGTGATTACAAAATCGAGTCTAATTTTCAAAGAACTTGACAGTACGAGCTGACTTATTAGTATAACGTTGCACGCCCTCTGGCCTTGAAGCACGCACTGATTCGGTTCGGAAGCGAGTCCTAAAGCCGTTCTCTTGAGGCAAGCTGGCCCACAATTGTTGTAACTGATCCTTGATATCCTGGATATTGACACTGGGACCGACTTGACCCCGATCTGGTCCCACACACGTTCTATCGGGACATATCTGGGTATCCTGCTGACCATGAGAGTATCTCAACATCACGCAGAGACTTCATAGACACACTTGCCACGTGTAGGCGAGTAGTGTCCTGTTCAGGAATGGCACCGCGATACTGTCGCGTGAGAGGTATCACACGAGGATGCAGGATGTCCGTAATCTACCGTTGTTCCGTCAAAGTTCCCTCAGTCACTATCAGCCGTGACCTAAAGACATATCCGATGCTCCTCACATCATGAGACAAGGAGTAAGCACCACTGTGTCTCTCCAAAACACTGGTAGTATGGGAAAGCTCCCCAAGTCTTAATCGCCGACGATGGTCATCTGTGGTAGTGCTGAACCGTGATTCATGCTGAACGCAATGCGACGCCATTACTCGGCAGTCCAGGCTTCCTGGCCACGGCACCACTCGAAACGCAGCTGTTTATGTTCTGATGTTAATGGCAGCCCGCGCATTGGACGGTAATTCCCCAGACCGGCTGCTGCTAGTTTCCGACCAATGGTGCAGGGAGTCTATTACTGGTTCTCGGGTGGCAGGCGCAAACGTGAAAGGGTTTCGATGTGCCTGGTGCATAATACGGCGATCTTCCCTTGTGGCGGTCAGACGTGTTCGATCGGAGCCTTCACTATGAGAGCGCCTGCCCTCAAATACTCCTGCAGTCTTGCATCGGGCCACTATCTCTTCCGAGTGCCTCACAAATTTGCATATTGCACGATTCGACCAGATGGCCAAATTTATTTATTTAATCGTATGGCTAGGGCCGCCCTTCGGCCAGACCGTTCTCCGGGTGCCGGTCTTTCGATTTGACACCACTTCGACGACCTGCAGTCCATGGAGGATGAAAGGATGATGATGATGATGACAGCACAACACCCAGTCCCTGGGCGGAGAAAATTCCCCGACCCAGACGGGAATCGAACCCGGGCCCAGAGGATCGACAGTCCATCACGCTGACCATTCAGCTACCGGGGGCTGACGATGGCCAAATGGAGACCTACAACGAGGTCCCTCGGGTCACAGAGAAATGAAGCTCTAATCCTCCAAATACTCGCTGATGGCGTATACGTGTACGAAGTCATATAGACATTCGACTATGCCTTTTGAAGCAGTCTAATTTTCTTAGTATATATCCTACCAATGAACCGAAGTCTACCACCTGCTTTACCTACCACTGAGTCCACGTGGTCGTTCCATTTCGTATCTCTGTAAACTGTTACACCCAGGTATTTGTATTAGTTGACAGATTCCAAGTGTGAATTATTGATATTGTAGTCATGGAACAGCACATTTTTACCTTTTGTGAAGTGCACCATTTTACATTTATGAACATTTGAAGCAGGTTGCCCATGTTTACATCTGAGCAAACACTTAAAATATCTGAGTTATAAGTTTGTTTTTACTGACAACCTGGACTGAATTCCGAAGAGATTTTCTGTGCAGAACGAAAGTTTAACGTTCTCTCGACGACGATATTATTATAGACTGTTCGGATCGGCCAGAAATGGAGAGTGAAATCGACCGTTAACTTTTCAAAGCGTCCGCCGATTTGCGGAAACAGCGGAAAAGCTACATCTGTATACACAGGAGACTTGAATACCGCTACTCCCAAATGTGTGTCCATCGTGCTTACTATTGCTCCCTCTTGCTCGGTACACCTACGCAAGACAGAGACTCTTTCAATAACCATGTTGTATCCTTAGATGCGTTGAAGTAACAAAGACTGAAGACACAGCGTAGTTTTCATGTCAATGGCAATCAGTGCCGGCATGTGTGGCCGAGCGGTTCTAGGCGCTTCAGTCTTGAACTGCGCGACCGCTACGTGGCAGGTTCGAATCCTGCCTCGGGCATGGATATGTGTGATGTCCTTAGGTTATTTAGGTTTAAGTAGTTCTAAGTTCTAGTGGACTGATGACCTCAGATGTTAAGTCCCATAGTGCTCAGAGCCATTTGAACCATCTGAATGGCAATCAGTGGAGTGCCCGCCAGTTTATGTGTCCCCGCAAAGATGTTCAGGTCAAGGTCACGGTTTGGGTTCCTTAACGTTGCGTTCTTCTGACCTTTTATGAATGTCAAACCAGTATCTGCATCTTGTGGATAACTGATGAGTGCTTATGCGGTGCAGTGCACTGTTGCGTTGCATTTGTGATATCTATGACTACGGAATGAAAGCAGGAGAAAGTGTGAAACCACTGCTAGCACACTGCCAACTTTTTCTTCCACACAGCCAACTGCTCGCGAATAGCAATGGAGCGAGTTGACCCATTGGTTAAAAAACTGTTCTTGCATTCCTGAGAAGTTTTATATTTTCCCCACTTTTATCCAAAACAAAGAAGGAAGGGTAGCGTTCTACGTACCTTTGACATCTGGGGAAGGAAATCGGCCATGTCCTTTACATAGGAACAATCGCGGCATATGCCTTAAACAAAGAAAAACCACATAAATCGCTATCTGGATGGCCAGACGAAGATTTGAACCGCTGTCCTTCCAAATGCAAATCCAGTATCTTAGATACCTCGGTCACTCAGTGTGTTAGCGTTTGAGCTGTCCTTTGTATACACTCGATTTCTCCCGTTGGTCCGAACACACATAAATCCTAAATATTTGAGCACTGCAGCCCTTAGAAGTATAATGTAAGCAATGAAATGAAATGAAATGAAATGATCGTGTCGCATTGTTGAGCCGGGGATGTTATTGTTAGACAAAAAGCGTTTTCCCAATATCCTTAACCACAAACCAAAGCCTGTAAGCTGATTTACCTACAACTGAGAATGTGACCGTTTCATTTCGCCTTACCAGGCATTGCTGCTCTCTGGTATTTTAGAGGTGCCACACTCGTGATGCGAGTCATCGTCTAGTCAAACGCTGCTAACGTTTTACGCTTATGACACGCGCAGCTTTATTTTTCTCGTCCTTAAGAGACCTGCGAAGTTGGGGTTGTTTTGGGGGAGGAGACCAGACAGCGAGGTCATCGGTCTCATCGGATTAGGAAAGGACGGGGAAGGAAGTCGGCCGTGCCCTTTCGAAGGAACCATCCCGGCATTTGCCGGGTGCGATTTAGGGAAATCACGGAAAACCTAAATCAGGATGACCGGACACGGGATTGAACCGTCTTTCTCCCGAATGAGAGTCCAGTGTGCTATCCACTGCGCCACCTCGTTCGGTGGACCTGCAAAGTTATTAAAGCATATCTGAAGAAGTACATCACGTATCATCACTGCACTGTTTCACTTGGATTTTGACCATCGTAAAATTTATAGAAGATCGCAACCTATAACTTCGTTCAAGACACTACCGAGAGAATGAGTGAGTTCAGAAAGGTTTGCACCTAGCGACAGTCACAGGTATCTCATAGTACAAGAACGATACGAAAGGGGGCAGATCCATCATGGTTCTAGTAGAGAGCCTAGTTTCTAGCACTGCCGAAAAATAGTCCACCGTATCAGTTAGGGAGGAAACTGCAGCAAGCCACACTCTTTTTGAATCAGTTGTGCAAAAATTTAACTTTTCGTAACTAGTTTCGGGTCTATGACCGTTTTGAGGCGACAGCGAGGATTTTTTGTACATATGTTTACATTTTCATCTTGACTCAAAGATGGAAATACAAAATTTTATACGAAAAATCCTCGTTGCAGTTTAAAGATGGTCCTGGGCCCGAAATTAGTAACGGAAAAATAAATTATTCATTCAAAAACAGTATAGCAGGTTGCAGTTTTCTTTCTCACTGATATTTCCGAAAATAGCCACAGTGTTTTTTAACCGTCAGGGATAAAACAATGATCCGTCTCTATTGAAAAACTATCGTACAATGTCTTTCAGTATTAATTTCTCTGAATACGTTATTTTTTGACCTTATATTATGTTCGTAGGTTTTCTTTTTGTAGCGTGCTTCTGAGGCCCTCATTTGCTAATAAGTGTTTCATGATATTCCTAACATTCTTCTGTGGAAACTACAATTCGCAAGCCGGTAGTTTGCGGTAGAGTGAAGACTACAGGAGACCGTGTCATGGCACCGTACAGAAATCTTGAAAAGATAACAGTAAATCAACTTTTCGTTCAGCTTCCTATCAGGATTGTTATCAAGTAAACAGAAGATCATCTTTCGGAACATAAGTACAGCGTTGTCAATTGGGCGACTTTTCCTCAGCAAATATTTTCGCGAGCTCTGGTGCCATCAGTGCTAGTTATGGAGCCGCTACTTTTATATCTGTACTTAAATCAGAATGGGTTAAAAGTTTTCAACATCAAAACGGTCTGCCACACATACGAGGATGATATAAGCGTTCTTGTCAGCTTGAACCAAGAGATCGAAACAATGCGAGGAATTAGTACGGTTCATGCCAAAGCCTGCTCAAATGGCTCTGAGCACTATGGGACTTAACTCCTGAGGTCATCAGTCGCCAAAGCCTGCCGTCCAAAGTCAAATGAACACAAAACCAAGATCTTGCCTATAGGACCCACCAGTGATCGAATACAAACATCCTGGCTACAAACAGCAAGGTGAACCGGCCAGGAATGATCTTGACACCGAATCCGCACAAGAGGACTACATTAAGCTGGGAACATAAGCTCAAAGCGTTAAGAGCCACATTGAAAGACAACACAAAAAATCGTTCAAATGGCTCTGAGCACTGTGGGACTTAACATCTGAGGTCATCAGTCCCCTAGAACTTAGAACTACTTAAGCCGGCCGAAGTGGCCGTGCGGTTAAAGGCGCTGCAGTCTGGAACCGCAAGACCGCTACGGTCGCAGGTTCGAATCCTGCCTCGGGCATGGATGTTTGTGATGTACTTAGGTTAGTTTGGTTTAACTAGTTCTAAGTTCTAGGGGACTAATGACCTCAGCAGTTGAGTCCCATAGTGCTCAGAGCCATTTGAACCATTTGAACTACTTAAACCTAAGGACAGGCCCGCCCGGTTGGCTGTGCGGTCGAACGCACGGTTTGCCGGGCGGGAAGGAGCGCCGGTCCCGGTACGAATCCGCCCGGCAGATTTGTGTCGAGGTCCGGTGTGGCGGCCAGTCTGTGGATGGTTTTTAGGCGGTTTTCCATCTGCCTCGACGAATGTGGGCTGGTTCCCCTTATTCCGCCTCAGCTACACTATGTCGGCGATTGCTGCGCAAACAAGTTCTCCACGTACGCGTACACCACCATTACTCTACCACGCAAACATGGGGGTTACACTCGTCTGGTGTGAGACATTCCCTCGGGGGTCCACCGGGGGCCGAACCGCGCAATAACCCTGGGTTCGGTGTGGGGCGGCGGAGGGGTGAAGTGGACTGCGGTAGTCGTCGTGGGGTTGTGGACCACTGCGGCTGCGGCGGGGACGGAGCCTCTCCGTCGTTTCTAGGTCCCCGGTTAACATAACATAACCTAAGGACATCACACACATCCATGCCCGAGGCAGGATTCGAACCTGCGACCGTAGCGGTCGCGCGCCTCCAGACTGAAGCGCCTAGAACCGCTCGGCCACATCGGCCGGCGAGAACACAAACAGGTCACTAAATCGTTTGCAAAGAGCGCTGTTTATCAATTCTTATATCCCCATCAAGATCTACCACACGACGGCTGTGCTACGAATTCCTGCTCATATCGCACATAAAATTTTGTCGGCCGAGTACTGGTAAGTATGGATGACTTTGGTTCGCAATGACAGCAGTTTAGATGTCTAGGATGTCCGTTCACATTGTACTGCAATGTTTATAAAACAAATTTCTAAAATCCAACACCCTCTCTCCGAAATCTCACAGAGTGCCAGTTATCATGGGATACGTTAATTCCCAAATGGCATACGGAAAAGTGTTATTTACAAGAAGCCCCACATCCGTATGTCACTTCCAGGTTATTCATCTCACTGACTAGGGGACAAAGACAAAACCTTTTAGCGATGAAATATCCAATCAACAATTGGAAAAATATCTGGAAGAACATAAACAATAATATCCTCACGTCAGGCGTAAAATCTGTACGGTATGACATTGTCAATGAGAAAATTCTAACAGGAGAAAAACTGTGTAAGATTAAGCTGAAACGTGACCCATATTGTGACTACTGTCAACTGGTAGACACTCTAGCACATACCTATGTTTGTAGAGACCGCTCTAAGATCTGGAACTGGACACGAAAAAAAACTAGCACTATTCATGACTATGTTGGACTCCACAGTATCTACACAGGGGTGCTCTATCCAAACTGGAGTTTATATCCCAGTAAGAAACACAGCAGTTATGCCTGGATGCTTGGAAATTTTGGGAACTGTATCATTAGAAACAAACTTGTAACGTTAGATGATTTTACGATTTATGTGGCAGTAGAACAGTTCAAGCTTAAGAAATTTCTTGCATACAAACACTGTTTACATAACTCCCTTCTTCATACT
Source organism: Schistocerca americana (assembly GCF_021461395.2). Classification (NCBI taxonomy): domain Eukaryota; kingdom Metazoa; phylum Arthropoda; class Insecta; order Orthoptera; family Acrididae; genus Schistocerca; species Schistocerca americana. Next base: position 760,779,348 of record NC_060130.1, on the reverse strand, counting down.
TTGACTTAAGAATGTGATTAAGTTACAATGACTTGAGTTAGCAGAAAGATGTTAAGCTTATATCCACAAGTTGTCTTTAGTAATACCGTCACCTGGTCTCTCCAGGATTATAGGAAGAGACTTCTGACGAAAAAGTATATTGTTTTGTTTTTACTTCTTTCTTAAGAAGAACTCAGTTACGTTCACGAAGATTATTTTATTTACCGCATCTTGCCACGTCTGAAAGACACAACGACAAAAGTTATTCAGGTAAAAAAAAAAAGTCTCAAAGCTGAGATCAACCATAAATTACATTTCAGCAGAAATATAAGTTTTAGTTCATTTCCATAAGGGTTTAGTTAATTCAACAAATTACGAGTACAGCTAAAGGCAGCTAGCCGATGTAAGCATATTCTGGCAAGCATAAGGTCGGGCTATAGGAGAGGATAAAAGAAAGAGAAAAACAGATGTGGTGTGGTGATTAGCGCAGCTGATTAATCTGCTGTGGGTCATCGGTTCAACCCCGACCACCAGCAATTATTTGTTGTTCCTTATTTACGATTTCGGGAAGGTTCTTGCAATATCTTATGTTTGTAATATTTGTACATCTGGAATATTCAATCGTTGTATAAACACTAATTTTCTGGAATATTCGATGTTTGTATAAATAACTACATTCTCCGTCCAGAGGATCAGTTCAGTTGTGGCTGTACGTTGTGTTTTTAATAAATGTACTTTTAGCGTTGTGTTGTATTTCACTGGCGACCCAGCTTTAGTGTTTGGACTTGGTGTGGTCACGAGGTGACAGTACCAGCTGTTATCGTATTTATGACGTACTTAATGTGGTTAATAGTTCTAAGTTTCTGTTACTCAGTGACAATGTTATGTTACCGTGTATATCCGCGTTAAATATAAATAGATTAATTTGTATTAAATTTCGATTGAGACTATATTCTAGTTAATAATAAACATTTATTCGATTCAGAAACACTCCAGACCTTTGACGATGCCGCAGAAAGTCGGTGTCGTTAGCTTATTTGATATTATTAATCACACCTTCTTTGATTTTCACTGCTGCTTCAGCATCGTCAGACGAATGAGCGCTGGGGAAAAATAAACATCCTCCACGGGTTCCTTTTCTCCTGCTATGCCCCACAGTTTTCATTAGCCCGAAATTGGTAGTCTTTCCCCAATCTCTGTAAGACTCTTGTTTAGTACAGGTATTTTCTCCGTCTATGTGATTCATTTTAGAAGAGCCTGTATGCTAGGAATAATTCCAGTGTGTGATACAACACAGTGTTGCTCATTTTGAAGCCCATATTTTACGACCTGACATATCACGGCGTTACAGTGTGCATGCAGCAACAACTGAGCGAAAAATCGTTTCCTCCAACAATTACCAAGAATGTGGCTCATTCGTGAGGATGATGATTCTAGTTCCCATGTAACCACGTAGGTTTAGATTTTCCGTCATATCCCAAAAATCGCGTAACGGCTAATTTTCCTTTTTATTTGCCAGGAAGGTTTCTCTGAAAAGGACGTGGGCGATTTCCTTCTCATCTTCTTCAATCCGAGCTTGCACTCCATCTGATAACTTCAGCGTCAACAGAACGTTAAACCCTAAACATATTCCTTCTCAAACAGTTAGCATCTCCTTATCACTAACTGTTCGATGTAATCTGCTGCTACGTAACGCTTGTTGATGAACAAGACCTCGTATACCATTAAAGTTAATGTACATGACAGCCGTTATCCCAGTGGCGTGCATTCAAGGTATATGAGGTATTAGCCTCACCCCTATTTTCATCGTACGTAAGTTCCACGTAACACGAGGAACATCGTAGCATTTTCGTGAACGCTCACAGTATGTGAGTTGTGTATAGCGTCAGCACCGAACGATGACGACTTTGATTTTCGAGAGCTGCGCATGCGTAAGATTGTGGATAACGAAAGCAAACAGCTGTGAACGCACTGTTGTCTGTCCCTCCTGTAATGTCCCCGTTTTGTCCTTTAAAACATTGAGAAAGGAATAATTGTTGAAAACTGTAATGCTAATTGTATGGGTTGGAGAGTAAGGCTCGATCGCCGGCCGCTGTGCCAGAGCGGTTCTAGGTGCTTCAGTCTGGAACCGCGATGCTGCTACGCTCGCAGGTTAGAATCTTATCTCGGACATGGACGTGTGTGATGTCCGTAGGTTAGTTCGATTTAAGTAGTTCTAAGTCTAGGGGACTGATGACCTCAGATGTTAAGTCCCATAGTGCTCAGAGCCATTTGAACCATTTTTAAGGCTCGATCCCACGATATCCTGTAAACTATGGATGAAAGGCAACAAACAGATTCCTAGATTTCCGGATCGGAAAGCGTTCGACACAGCGCCCCACTACAGACTGTTAACGAAGGTCCGAGCGTACGGAGTAGACTCCAACATAACGTGAGTGGCTCGAAGACTTCTGAAGTAGTCGAAGCTAGTACATCGTTCTCTATGGTGAGTGTTCATATGAGACAAGGGAAGTGTGGTAAGGCTGCTCTTGCTCTCTATACATATAAAATAACTGACGGTTAGGGTGAGCAGCAATCTCCGACTGTTTATTGATGACGCTGCAGTGTACGAGAAAGTGCCGTCGTTGAGTGAATGTAGAAGGAGGATACAGGATGACTTACACACAATCTCTATCTGATGTAATAAATGACACCTTGCTCTAAGTGTAGAATAGTGTAAGTTAATGTGGATGAGTAGGAAAACTTCGAATACAGTATTACAGGTGTATTGCTTGATACAGTCGCGTTGATTAAATATCTATGCGTACAGTTGCAAAGCAATGTGAAACGGAACGACCACGTGTGTCTAGTAACAGGGAAGGCGAATGGTGTGTCTCACATCTATAAAGGAGACCTAGTATAGGACACTAGTGCGACACATTCTTGAGTATTGCTCGAGTGTTTAGGATCCCCACCACCAACACATCGAAGCAGTCCAGAGGCGTGCTGCTAGATTTGTTTCGATCAACACGTGAGCATGACGGAGACGCGTGAAGAACTCAAATGGGATTACCTGGAGGCAAGGCGAAGTTCTTGTCGCGAAACACTGTTGAGACATTTAATAGAACCGGCGATTGCGGCTGACTACAGAACAATTCTATCGTCGCCAACGTACCCTCCGCGCAAGGACCGTGACAAGATGAGTGAAATAAGGCCACGTATGGAGACGTATAGACAGTCGTTTTCCCCTCATTCCATTAGTAAGTGGAACAGGAAAGGGAATGAGTAGCAGTGGCACGACGAGGTACTGCACGGTGGCTTGCGGACTATGTATGTAGATGCAGATTTTAATTGGAAACGGAATGAGCCCACTGCCTATGCGAGCGCTGCCTTGCACAGTGATCTCTACACTGCATGGACGGAGAACTCTGGTCTCTACTGCAGCGTCTGTCTTCTGCATCGTCCTAGTATTTACAACCAGGCCAAAAATTTCGATCGTTCCGTAGTAACCTATGGCGTGCCACAGGGATGTGTTAAAAAAAAATGGTTCAAATGGCTCTGAGCACTATTTGACTTAACTTCTGAGGTCATCAGTCGCCTAGAACTTAGAACTAATTAAACTCAACTAACCTAAGGACACCACACACATCCATGCCCGAGGCAGGATTCGAACCTTGAACCGTAGCGGTCGCTCGGGAGAGGAGGAGGAGGAGGAGGAGGAGGAGGAGGAAAAGGAGGAGATTAGTGTTTAACGTCCCGTCGACAACGAGGTCATTAGAGACGGAGCGCAAGCTCTGGTGAGGGAAGGATGGGGAAGGAAATCGGCCGTGCCCTTTCAAAGGAACCATCCCGGCATTTGCCTGAAGCGATTGAGGGAAATCACGGGATTGAACCGTAGTCCTCCCGAATGCGAGTCCAGTGTGCTAACCACTGCGCCACCTCGCTCGGTGGTCGCTCGGTTCCAGACTGTAGCGCCTAGAACCGCACGGCCACTCCGGCCGGCGGGGAGTGTTATGGGACTATTGCTTTTCACAAAATATATATATATATATATATATATATATATATATATATATATATATATATAAATGACCTGGTAGATAGTGTCGGAAGTTCCACGCGGCTTTTCGCGGATGATGCTGTAGTATACAGAGAAGTTGCAGCACTAGAAAATTGCAGCGAAATGCAGGAAGATGCAGCGGATAGGCACTTGGTGCAGGGAGTGGCAACTGACCCTTAACATAGACAAATGTAATGTATTGCGAATCCATAGAAAGAAGGATCCTTTATTGTATGATTATATGATAGCGGAACAAACACTGGTTGCAGTTACTTCTGTAAAATATCTGGGAGTATGCGTGCGGAACAATTTGAAGTGGAATGATCATATAAAATTAATTGGTGGTAAGGCGGGTGCCAGGTTGAGATTCATTGCGAGAGTCCTTAGAAAATGTAATCCATCAACAAAGGAGGTGGCTTACAAAACGCTCGTTCGACCTATCCTTGAGTAATGCTCATCGGTGTGGGATCCGTACCAGGTCGGGTTGACAGAGGAGATAGAGAAGACCCAAAGAAGAGCGGCGCATTTCGTCACAGGGTTATCTGATAAGCGTGACAGCGTTACGGAGATGTTTAGCAAACTCAAGTGGCAGACTCTGCAAGAGAGGCGCTCTGCATCGCGGTGTAGCTTGCTGTCCAGGTTTCGAGAGGGTGCGTTTTTGGATGAGGTATCGAATATATTGCTTCCCCCTACTTATACCTCCCGAGGAGATCACGGATGTAAAATTAGAGAGATTCGAGCGCGCACGGAGGCTTTCCGGCAGTCGTTCTTCCCGCGAACCATACGAGACTGGAACAGGAAAGGGAGGTAATGACAGTGGCACGTAAAGTGCCCTCCGCCACACACCGTTGGGTGGCCTACGGAGTATAAATGTAGATGTAGATGTGATTAAGGATTATTTACTTATTTCTACTTATTTCTAGTTATGAACCTGATGTCATTGACTATAACCATATCTGAAACAGTGGACTGATAGATCAGCATACGATTAGAATGCTTCATTCGAAGACGCCTATATAACCATAATAATTCATTCCTCCATGTCAGCTGCGAATTGCACAACCTACTGTGATTTAGTTTCTGCATATGGTATCAGAAAATTTAAATAATCTAGAAACATACCGTGTACTTTCTAATCTTTCCGTGTATATCCTGCAGAACTGAGAATCCTTTGGAACACGATTTCCGAAATCCATTGCCACATTGTACTTTCATCTCTTTCGTGAAAACAGACCACATGTATTACCCAAAAGTGCTGATTACGACCCTGAAAACTCGAAAAATACATTGTCACATTTGCGTGCGTGTCTCTCTGACAACGAGTGGTAACATAAATCCTAGTAGGCAGTGCATCCCTTCAGATACCAAGTATGTAAAATAAAAATATTTTGTTTCCGATTGATATGTAAACGCCCTTGACATTAAAACATCAGTTAATACTTAACGAATACCTTTTCCTTCGTTCCTGATATTTATCAGTAGTAGTATGTCTTATCATACGGTGCCACTTTGTAAAGAAGCGTCTGCGTTGTTTACGATACTTGATTTTACGGATTACAAAAAAATCTGTGGGTAATATTCACTGAAGAGCCAAAGAAACTGGTACACCTGCCTAACATCGTGTAGGCCACCGCGAGCACGCAGAAGTGCTGCAACACGACGTGGCATGGACTCGGCTAATGTCTGAAGTAGTGCTGGGGGAACTGACACCATGAGTCCCGCAGGGCTGTCCATAAATCCGCATGAGTACGAGGCGGTGGAGATCTCTTCTGAACAGCACGTTGCAAGATATCCACCCGGCCGGTGTGGCCGTGAGGTTCTTGGCGCTTCAGTCTGGAACCGCGTGACCGCTACGGTCGCAGGTTCGAATCCTGCCTCGGGCAGGGATGTGTGTGATGTCCCTAGGTTAGTTAGGTTAAAGTAGTTCTAAGTTCTAGGGGACTAATGACCTCAGCAGTTGAGTCCCATAGTGCTCAGAGCCATTTGAACCATTTAGTTCTAAGTTCTAGGGGACTGATGACCACAGATGTTAAGTCCCATAGTGCTCAGAGCCATTTTGAACTATTTTCCTGCAAGATATCCCAGACATCCTCAATAATGTTCATCTCTGGGGTGTTTGGTGGCTAGCGGAAGTGTTTAGTCTCAGAAGAGTGTTGCTGGAGCCACTCTGTAGCAATTCTGGACGTATGGGGTGTAGCATTGTCCTGCTCGAATTGCTCGAGTCCGTCGGAATGGAAAACGAACATGAATGGATGTAGATGATCAGACAGGATGCTTATGGACGTGTCACCTGTCAGAGTCTTATTTAGATGTGTCAGGGGTCCCATATCACTCCGACTGCACACGTCGACCACCATTACAGAGCCTCCAACAGCTTGAACAGTGCCCCGCTGACATTCAGGGTCCATGGTTTCATGAGGTTGCCTCCATACCCGAAAACGTCCATCCGCTCGATACAATCTCAAACGAGACTCGTCCGACCAGGCAACATGTTTCCGGTCATCAACAGTCCAATGTCGGTGTTGACGGGCCCAGGCGAAGCGTTCAAAATGTTCAAATGTGTGTGAAATCTTATGGGACTTAACTGCTACGGTCATCAGTCCCTAAGCTTACACACTACTTAACCTAAATTATCCTACGGACAAACACCCACACCCATGCCCGAGGGAGGACTCGAACCTCCGCCGGGATCAGCCGCACAGTACATGGCTGTAGCAGGCGAAGCGTAAAGCTTTGTGTCGTGCAGTCATCAAGAGTGGGCCTTCGGCTCCGCAAGCCTATATCGATGATATTTCGTTGAATGGCTGGCACGCTGACACTTGTTGATGGCCCAGCATTGAAATCTGCAGCAATCTGCGGAAGGATTGCAGTTCCGTAACGTTGAACGATTCTCTTCAGTCGTCGTTGGTCCCGTTCTTGCAGGATATTTTTCCGTCCGGCCGCAGCGGTGTCGGAGATTTGATGTTTTACCGGATTTCTGATATTCACGGTACACTCGTGAAATGATCGTACGGGAAACTCCCCACTTCATCGCTACCTCGGAAATGCTGTGTCCCGCCGCCCGTGCGCCAACTGTAACACCACGTTCAAACTCACTTAAATATTGATAACCTGCCATTGTAGCAGCAGTAACCGATCTGACAACTGTGTCACGCACTTGTTGTTTTATATAGGCGTTGCTGGCCGCAGCGCCGTATTTTGCCTGTTTACGTATCTCTGTATTTGAATACGCATTCCTTCAGTGTAGTAGGTAATCAATCGATTTCTATTGCACCTCCACCCCAACTCCGTAGCCGAGGTAGCTAATGCACGCCAGTGCGGTGGCGCTCAACTCGGAGGTAAGCCGGTTCGAATCCTGATGGAGGATGAAACTTTCACCGCCAGTATTTAGCCGGCTAGGGGAGGAGAGCTGGTGACATAAAGTTTCTGATCACCAGTCTTTGCGCCAATTAAATTCCAAACCTCTTCGCTGTGTCTCGCCGGCCGCTGTGACCGAGCGGTTCTAGGCGCTTCAGTCCGGAACCGCGCTGCTGCTGCGGTCGCAGGTTCGAAACCTGCCTCGGGCATGGATGTGTGTGGTGTCCTTAGGTTAGTTAGGTTTAAGTAGTTCTAAGTCTAGGAGACTGATGACTTCAGGTGTTAAGTCCCATAGTGCTTAGAGCCATTTGAAACATTTGAACTTATCACAGAGAAAACTGTGTGATTGTTCAAAATGGTTCAAATGGCTCTGAGCACTATGACTTAAGTTCTGAGGTCATCAGTCCCCTAGAACTTAGAACTACTTAAACCTAACTAACCTAAGGACATCACACACATCCATGCCCGAGGCAGGATTCGAACCTGCGACCGTTGCTGTCGCGCGGTTCCAGACTGTAGTGCCTAGAACCGCCCGGCCACCCCGGCCGGCTGTGTGATTGTGAAACGGTTGCGTTCATTTGTTGCAGCTTATTTGACAGACTATTACATTTTCATCATTTCTTTGGGAGTGATCACACATTCGTATCAACACCTAAATCGGGCAAGGAGGCATACCTCACTCACTCATCGGGTGTACAAGTTAGGTGCGTCAATAAGGGATTGCTATCATATGACACACATTCCGTCACAAATTCCGTGTATGACACACCAGACCTGTTTCCCGGTGGAGGATTTGGATTACTTGTCATCAAACGTTCGCGATTCCCATTCGAAAGCCACTCCCTTTCGGCTACTAATAGAGTATCAAATAACTTCCGGGAATTCAGCTAGGTAACACTTTCAGCGACCGCCGATATTTCGGCGGGAGAACACCCCGCCATTTTCAAGGCAGACTGCAACGGACAGATGGCGTACATGCAAATTTAATACCTCGGTTCTCGGACTGAAGCAGGAAAGATAACACACACACACATACACAATGAACACCAGTGCCACCAAAGATGACCAAACAGATGGAGTTGCGATGGGTAGTCCGTTGTCTCCTGTGATCGCAAATTTGTTTATGGAAGACTTCGAGGAACGTGCATTGGAGTCGGCGCCTTTAAAGCCCGCCTGTTTCTTTAGATACGTTGACGATACCTTCGTTGTTTGGCCTCACGGTAGGGAGAATCTGAATGTCTTTCTAGAACATCTGAACTCGATCCACCCGAACATTCGTTTTACGATGGAGGTGGAAGAGGATGGTTGCCTTCCCTTTCTCGACGTGTTGGTTAGGAGGAAGGATGATGGATCGTTGGGACATGCAGTCTACAGGAAACGTACTCACACCGACTTGTACTTACAAGCTAATAGTTGTCACCATTCGGCTCAGCGTGAAGGGGTACTTCGTACCTTGGTACACAGGGCACATGTCGTTTCTGACGCTGAGACTTTGCCAGCTGAGATGTCCCATCTTGAAGTTACATTTCGTCAAAATGGTTATAGTGATAGACAGATTGAACGTGCGTTGCGCTATCGACCAACTGTACATCGGGTGATTGGTGATAATTCTGAGTCAACACCTAAGTCTACTGCCTTTTTGCCTTACGTAGGAAACACGTCCAATAAGATCGGTCGTATTTTACGGAAATACGATGTGAAATGTGTTTTCCGACCTCCATCTAAAATTAGAGCACTTTTAAGTTCCATTAAGGATGATCTTGGACTGCGTAAGGCGGGTGTATATCGTATTCCTTGTAGCTGCGGCATGGCATATGTTGGTCAAACTATCAGGACCGTGGAGGACAGATGTACTGAGCATAAACGGCACACACGATTACAGCAGCCAAATAGATCTGCTATTGCCGAACATTGCTTGGATACTGGTCACGCCATGTTATATAATAACACCGAGATATTGGCATGCACGTCCAGCTATTGGGACAGTGTCATTAGGAAGGCAGTTGAGATTAAATTAGCGAGCAACCTCGTTAACAGGGATGGAGGTTTCTGTTTAAACTCTGATTGGAACCCGGCTCTCTCCCTTGTCAAAAAACAGAGGAACAGAGTCAATGCTGCCTCACCTGCGAATTCATAGTCTCACTATCGATAGCTCTGACTTTGGTCATCTTTGGTGGCACTGGTGTTTATTGTGTGTGTGTGTGTGTGTGTGTGTGTGTGTGTGTGTGTGTTATCTTTCCTGCTTCAGTCCGAGAACCGAGGTATTAAATTTGCATGTACGCCACCTGTCCGTTGCAGTTTGCCTTGAAAATGGCGGGGTGTTCTCCCGCCGAAATATCGGCGGTCGCTGAAAGTGTTGCCTGGCTGAATTCCCGGAAGTTATTTGAAAGTTGTATACGCCAGGAGAAACTCAGGTACTAATAGAGTAGTTGTGCAGATTCAACTTCCATTATACAGTATGTGATCAAAAGTATCTGGTCACCCCAAAAACATATGTTTTTCATTTTAGGTGCATTGTGCTGCCACCTACTGCCAGGTAATCCATATCAGTGACCTCAGTAGTCATTAGACATTGTGAGAGAGCTGAATGGGGTGCTCCACGGAACTCACGGACTTCGAACGTGGTTAGGTGATTGGGTGTCACTTGTGTCATTCATGTGTACGCGAGATTTCCACACTCCTAAACAATTTTAGGTCCACTGTTTCCGATGTGATAGTGAAGTGGAAACGTGAACGGACACGTACATCAAAAAAGCGTACAGGAAGACCTCGTCTGTTGACTGACAGAGACCGCCGACAGTTGAAGAGGGTGGTAATGTGTAATAGGCAGATATCTATCCAGACCATCACACAGGAATTCCAAACTGCATCAGGATCCACTGCAAGTACTATATCAGTTAGGCGGGAGGCGAGGAAACTTGGATTTCATAGTAGAGCGGCTGCTCATAAGCCACACATCACGCCGGTAAATGCCAAACGACGTTTCGTTTGGGGTAAGGAGCGTAAACACTGGACGATTGAGCAGTGGAAAAACGTCGTGTGGAGTGACGAATCACGGTACACAATGTGGCGATCCGGTGGCAGGGTGTGGGAATAGCGAATGCCCGGTGAACGTCATCTGCCATCGCGTGTAGTGCCAACAGTAAAATTCGGAGGCGGTGGTGTTATGGTGTGGTCGTGTTTTTCATGGAGGGGGCTTGCACCCCATGTTGGTTTGCGTGGCACTATCACAGCACAGGCCTACATTCATGTTTTAATAACCTTCTTGCTTCCCACTGTTGAAGAGCAGTTCGGGGTTGGTGTTTGCATCTTTCAACACGATCGAGCACCTGTTCATAATGCACGGTCTGTGGCGGAGTGGTTACACGACAGTAACATCCCTGTAATGAACTGGCCTGCATAGAATCCTGACCTGAATCCTATAGAACACCTTTTGGATGTTTTGGAACGCCGCCTTAGTGCCAGGCCTCACCGACCGACATCGATACCTCTCCTCAGTCCCGCGTCCGGCCATCCTGATTTAGGTTTTCCGTGATTTCCCTAAATCGCTCCAGGCACATGGCGGGATGGTTTCTTCGAAAGGGCACGGCCGACTTCCTTCCCCGTCCTTTCCTAATCCGATGAGACCGATGACCTCGCTGTTTGGTCTCTTCCGCCAAACAGCCCAACCCAACCCCCCTCTCCTCAGTGCGGCAATCCGTGAAGAATGGGCTGCCCTTTCCCGAGAAACCTTACAGCACCTGATTGAACGTATGCCTGCGAGAGTAGAAGCTGCCATCAAGGCCAGAGGTGGGCCAACACCATACTGAATTCCAGCATTACCGATGGAGGGCGCCACGAACTTGTAAGTCACTTTCAGCCAGGTGTTCAGATACTCTTGATCACGTAGTGTAGTTCTCTTCCTTACATCTCGCTGTTGCAAACGGGCGTTACACCACGACACAAACATAAATTTAAATACAACGAGTAGACACGTCAATGACCGCACGGACAGTTCATAATTTTGTGAAAAAAAATTAATGGCACGATGGAGCTTTGAACACAAGCTCGTCCGCTTTGTAGTCCAACTCTGTCACCACTTAACCACGATGCCTTGGCTTTTCATCTGTGATCGATGTTGTACTTCTTGAGCTTGGACCGTTCACTGTTACTATTTTGTTTCTCTTTTCACCGTTCAGTACACCTTCTTCCTGTTTTGATGCTTAATCTGTGTTCAGTTTTGGACGTGCTGTCCACTGGGCCCTATTACCACTAAATCTGAAGAGGGGGAAGGGGGGAGGTGCGATGGGAGTTTTGCTTGTAAGAAAGGGGATGTTTGGCCAGCACCTCAGACAGCTCTAGTTAACATCGTGTTTAGGCAGACATCGAGTTTAGGCAGATGTCGCTGGTTGCGTACTAAAGCCTGAGGCAGGCACCCGTTAGACCTCCGCGGGCTGGTTGTCTGTCATACTCCGTAGAGACCCCAATGGCAGAGAAAATTGAAAGGTGAATTGATCTGGTGAGGTCAACAGCATTTTTTGTACGATACACGCTACGCTGTGCATAGTGGTGTGCCGAAGAAAATGTGGCATAGAGAAAGTAGGCGTAAATACAACTGAAACAAGGCACATACTATAAATTGAAGTCCCTCGTCGCATTTTTTCTGTCACTATGTGAAGGCTACTGTCAGGAACTACTGTAAGGATGTCGATACCGTTTCCACTAACAGACTGCTTTACGAGCAAGTTTTGTGCATATTTTTCATTACTGTTACACCAGACAAGTCGTTCGGCCATAGATACTTGCGGCGCGTTTATATTCGTGTGTCTTGCGGCTAGTCGCCGTGCGGCTATGCTTGTCCCGCACAAAAGCAGACGCACACGTGTTGTTGCATGCCTGTTCCTCCAACATGTGCGTGCGAGTGATTCGATTCACACCTGTATTCACTCTGAGCGCCTCTACTCGTGCACTCGTGCAAGGCCAGAGCAGGGCAGGTCGTTAGTTTAATATGCTAACGACCCTCACCGGCTTCGCACAGGTAGCATTAACCCAGTGAGACTGTATATTTAAATACCCTATAGGTTGTGGTGAAATCATATTTAATACATATCAGCTAGCAAAGATGATGTACGGTCTACACTCTACTATTCTTCGATTAAAATTATGTACTTCGTGATTGACATAAGGCAGTGGTGTGTAGCTGAGTTGCAGGCTCGTATACAACATGCCACGTGCTCATGCGATCGATAGTTGCGCGCGCATCAGAAAAGAAACAAGTCATCAACTTCGACAATGTCTTTGTAGGTAGTGGGGAGGATAGCGGTGGGGGTCGCCGCCGCTGCTGTAGCGACGACTTTGCTTGTGCCACAGTTACACGGTACAAGTCAATAACAGCAATGAGACGAGCGTTAAACTACCAAATGATCTACATAAGCAATGAAAACGATAAAGGGTGAATAAAATGAAGTTTTAATAACACGCTATACCACTAGCGGAGGCAAGCCACTTAAATCTGAGCAACTTTTGCTATCGTCTGTGTGGTCCGTAGACTTGCTCTCAGAATTTAATGAAGTAAGTCGTACAAAGTTATTTTATATTAGACATTCACTCTTCCATGCTTTCTTTATCGATTCCTTGGTGTATATTACAACATTATGCCAATCTGGCGACGAAGTCTGGTTAATAGCAACTTAAATCTCAATAAAGGTAAGTCTTCTGGTCAAAACTGTGTACCAATTAGGTTCCTTTCAGACTATGCTGATGCAATAGCTCCATAATTAACAATCATATACAACCGTTCGCTCGACGAAAGATCCGTACCCTATGACTGGAAAGATGCACAGGTCACACCAATATTCAAGAAAGGTAGCAGGAGTAATCCACTTAATTGCAGGCCCATATCATTAACGTCGATATGCAGCAGGATTCTGGAACATATACTGTGTTCTAACATTATGAATTACCTCGAAGAAAACTGTCTATTGACACACAGTCAACATGGATTTAGAAAACATCGTTCTTGTGAAACACAACTAGCTCTTTCTCGCATGAAGTGTTGAGTTTTATTGACAAGGGATTTCAGATCGATTCCGTATTTCTGGATTTCCGGAAGGCTTTTGACACTGTACCACACAAGCGGCTCGTAGTGAAATTGCGTGCTTATGGAATATCGTCTCAGTTATATGACTGGTTTTGTGATTTCCTGTGACAGAGGTCACAGTTCGTACTAATTGACGGAAAGTCATCAAGTAAACCAGAAGTGATTTCTGGCGTTCCCTGAGGTAGTGTTATAGGCCCTTTGCTGTTCCATATCTATATAAACGATTTGGGAGACAACCTGAGCAGCCGTCATAGGTTGTTTGCAAATGACACTGTCGTTTATCGAGTAATAAAGTCATCAGAAGATCAAAACAAATTGCAAAACGATTTAGAAAAGATAACTGAATGGTCCGAAAATTGGCAGTTGACCCTAAATAACGAAGAGTGTGAGGTCGTCCCATGAGTACAAAAAGAAATCCGTTAAATTTCGGTTACACGATAAATCAATCAAACCTAAAGGCCGTAAATTCAACTAGATACCTAGGAATTACAATTACGAACAACTTAAATAGGAAGTAACACATAGAAAATGTTGTGGGGAAGGCTAACCAAAGACTACGTTTCATTGGCAGGTCACTTAGAAAATGTAACAGATCTACTAAGGAGACTGCGTACACTACGTTTGTCCGTCCTCTTTTAGAATACTGCTACGCAGTGTTGGATCCTTACCAGACAGGACTGACGGAGTACATCGAAAAAGTTCAAAGAAGGGCAGCACGTTTTGTACTATCGCGAAATATGGGAGAGAGTGTCACTGAAATGATATAGGATTTGGGCTCGACATCATTAAAAGAATGGCGTTTTTCATTGCGGCGGAATCTTCTCACGAAATGCCAATCACCAACTTTCTTCTCCGAATGCAAAAACATTTTGTTGACACTGACCTACTTAGGGAGAAACGATCACCACGATAAAATAAGGGAAATCAGAGCTCGTACGGAAAGATATAGGTGTTCGTTCTTCCCGTGAGCTATACGAGATAGGAATCATAGAAAATTGTGAAGGTGGTTCGATGAACCCTCTGCCAGGCATTTAAATGTGATTCGCAGAGTATCGATGTAGATATAGATAGCATCCTTTGTCGATCTTCCCACTTTTGCCGGTATACCTTTTTGTTGTTCTTTACTACATAACCCTTAAGTTGTTGAGCCCACACGAGATCAATGGAATTAAAGTGGCAGTGATATGGTGGCAATTTGCGGAGCTTATGGCCATTTTTTTCCCCATGTCATCTACAATGTATGAAGGTAAAGGTGGTTTATTCTGAGCCACGAAATGTGATAATTCACCCGTTCTAAAGTCGTCTAGTATTGGAAAGTTTCGTCTTTGTAACCGGTCGATAATGTTTTCTGGATGCTACTATAGGCGCCTTATGAGGATAGTCGAACGATACAAGGCATTGTCCATAACTATTACTACAGGTTTGCTCAAGTTTTTCACAAGCGCGTCTTTAAACCACTACTGAAATGTGTCTCTCTTCAATTATTTGTGGTAATGAGGGTTTTCTTCGATCTAAACAACAATATACAGTTTGCAAGAGCCCAGCTGGTGTTCCTGCACGGAGAAAATCAGTTTACTATCTTTTCCAACGGGTTGTGGCATGGTGCCGGTTACTGAATCATCTTCCAGCCTGTACTCACTGAATGGCTTCCATTTACCCATGTTTCATGGGGCCAAACAATCTCTTCTAATTTTTCCTTCGATATTGACTTAAAAACAGTCTCGGTACGATGACTCCATTTCGTATACAGTAACATGTGACCTAAAATTCACTGAACGTATGAAGCGACAACATTTTTCACTACACGCTCTCCGAATTAACGGCTGTAGGTTTCTTAATCTCAAAATACTAACCACCAAAAGCAAGCTGCGATGTGAGACAATGAGATGTTTTTAACCAAATAATTTATTTGTGATCGCTTGATAGTGATTGTGAATCTAACATTGCCATTTTCATTATTATTGTGTAGAAACTTTTAATAAAGTAAATAGTTTTATTACATAAAATATTTTTATAGTCGCGCAACAGAATATGCAAAAATTATGCGTATTTGATGTTCCTTTCTTTCCCCTCCTGCCATTGGAGCTCACCATGCTTGGCCTTGTCCTAACCCCTGCAGGCCGCATCAGCTAGTACGCGGGACCAGAGAAACAGCTGTGATTGGCTGACGCTCGGCCTCTATCTCTTGACTCACTGAAACATCGATCATAAGGTAATTTTAATCGAAGTATAAGTGCAGAGCAACACTTCTCTCCTTACATTGCGAGGCAGTTTCACTTCTTTTTTTCTCTTCAATAGCACAGAATACACCTTTTTATTATATTTTATCTTCTCATCTGGGGTACGTGCATGAGGAAGTGAGGCCACGTTTTTGCCTCAAATTTCATAGGGGTGGTAGTCGCCGGTGGTCGCCGTGAACAGAGCTCAGGTAGCGGAGCACTCTCTTGCAGCTGCTGGGCAATGTTGACCGTGACGTCGTTGCAGCACTTTTTGCAGTAACATCAATGACCTCGCCAACGGCCTTGCCTCAGTGGTGACAACGGTTCCCGTCAGATCACTGAAGTTAAGCTCTGTCGGGCTGGGCTACCACTTGGATTGGTGACCATCCGGTCTGCCGAACGCTGTTGGCAAGCAGGGTGCACTCAGCCAGTGTGAGGCAAATTGAGGAGCTACTTGACTGAAAAATAGTGGCTCCTGTCCTCTCCGCCGGGAGAGCGGTGTGCTGACCGCATGCCCCTCCATATTTGCATCCAGTGACGCTGAGGAAGACACGGTGGCTGGTCGGTACTGTTGAGCCTTCATGACCTGATCGGGCGCAGTTTAGTTTTTATCAATGACCTCACCGTGGCGTACAGCGATTCGCGGCCGGGAATCAGACGGCGTTAAGCTCACGGCCTATGGGCAGCGGCACCAACGCCGCTTAACAGCGTAGGCGCATCCACCCCTAAGCCGCTTCCGCGGTAACCCAGCACCGAAAATAGCAACTTACCGAATACGGCCGCAGCCTCGCGAAGCGTTTAGACTCACCGCTTGTAACTGCTGACATATACAGACTTGAAGCGACAATGTTGTTTGATTGTGATAGGGACTCAGTGTACAATTCCGTCTGAATAGTGTTTGTATTTAGATCTTGTGTGAACTTAAATTGAGAGATTAAACTTGTCTTCCCATTTCTCAGTTTCTGAGTTTTCTAACAAGTTGCCACTTATCTCTGGTTTGTAGCAGATAGTCCGACATCTTATCTTCCCATTTCTCAGTTTCCCATTCCGACAGTCGCTCCCGTAGTTCATGTTACAATCTAATTAAATGCCATCTGTCGTTGAGGTCTCGATATTGTTGCCACCTCCTCCGGATTCTATTTTTCTGGGAATTGAGTTCTTTTAATAACGGAGGTAAAGCCTCTTGTCATAATCTGTCGCGTATAATCGTAGTACTGGCCTCCTCGGCAGCCTTTAGCATCTTTTCGGTGAGGTAGTCAAAAGCTGTATCTGTGTCTTCTTTAGTTGCGACGTTTATACTCGTAGTTGGTCTTACCTTCTTGTTCATCTCTGCTGAATCCGTTCCAGCCAGTATCAGTCATCTTCCAACGCTGTGGGTGTTTTTAACTCTTTGGATTTTTCAATTATTGGGTGATGATCAGAAGTAAGGTCCACCAATGTCGTCAAATATTCAAATGTGTGTGTGTTTCTAAGGGACCAAACTGCGAAGTTCATCGGTCCCTACACTTAACACTGCTTAAACTAAGCTATTCTAAGAACAACACACACGCACCCATGCCCGAGGGAGGACTCGAACCTCCGGCGGGAGGCAATGTCGTCATCTCGGGGTCACCGTCTATGCCCTTAAGTATCGCTATGTCCAATACATGTCGATGATTAGTTTTTATTGGACTATGGGTAGGTTGGAGAGGTGCCCATATGGTGGCGTCAAGGTCTTCCTCCAAGTTTAATAGTTGTTTCCCCTTCGAACGGGTTCTCGTTGAGTGCCATATCAGGTGTTTGACGCTGAGGTCGTCACCGAAAATTATTTTGTCGAAACCGTTAAATATCATCTGTGGGTCTTGAGGTATTAGTTGGGTATCTGGTCTTAAATAAGCCGCTACCAATGTTACTTGTCCTGTTGTTGTCCTCAAGTTACTGTATTGGTCGCAGGCTTTCTTCTCGATACGTGATGTTGTTGCGAAGGAAAACTGCCCTCCCACCTCCTTTTCTATTTTGTGTGTCCGTTGTATGGCTTGTCATATTGTGTAGTCGGAAAGTTTCAGACATGCGGAGATTTATTTCTGTTAATAACAGAACACCAATATTGTTAGTGGAGACAAAGTCCTGTAGTTCTGCTTTCTTGTTTTTAACTACATTCGCATTCCAGATGCATATTTTTAAATCCTTCGTGTATCTAATTTCCGTGGTGTGTGGTACTTTGAATCAACGAAGTTCACTAGTTCTTCGACTAAGATAATTATCTTAGTAATGGTGTCAGTTTCTTTCCTCAGCTTCCTCCACGGGTTGCTCTGTTTCTGGAACAAGTTACGGTTTTTTAGCGAGATTAAAAGTTTGGGTATCTTTGATAAGGCTTCGCCAGCTTCCAGCTTTTCTGTGTTGTTGTCTGAGGTGGTTGCCATCTAGCCTTCCGGGTCGATCAGTACACTTGAATCAAAGTTTCCTCTTGAGGACTTTCTTCCTGACGCATCCTGGCGCTTGGTTTCATTCCTTATCGATGTGCTGCTTTGTGTAGTCACAGTTGGTTCTGTCGTCGTAGTTGGTGTCACTATTTTTCACTGCAGGCAAAGTTATAGCTTTTGATTTAACATTGGTTCACGCCTTGTGGACTCGGATGGTTTCCTGGTCTTTCTTGAATCCTTCCCAATTTGCTGGATGACCGTCCTGTTTGTAGTTCGCGCATTTGGCTGGTTTGTCCTTCCGATGGGTACAAGCTTCTCTGTTGTGGTGTCCTTTGCATCTAGCCGGAAGCCAGCAGTACTTTCTTGGATGCGTTCATCTCTGGCAATGTTTACACTGACGCAACTTATACATTTGATATCTTATACAACTTATATGCAACTTATACATTTGATATCATATATGACACCAAGTTCCTGATTTTTTGGCAGAGTAGCCGTGAATATAGGTTGCAGATTCAGCTGTCCAGTATTGGAATCCTTCTTATGATACTGGTGCACTTTGTTTCGAAGTTCCTGTAGGGCTTCTTTTTCTTCTGTATCTGGTGGCAGGTATTTGATGACCCCTTTCAATTCCCGTATGTATGGTTGCTGATGGGTGTAGAACGGCATTTTGTTGACTTGGCATAAGATGAAGCCTCTTGCATAGCCTTCCATGCTGAGCCGTGGTGCGCCTTTCCTGGACACCAGCTCTTTGGCACGACATTATCGATTACCCGGCTGTACTAGGATCTTTGCCTCTGTTGTGATCTCGCGGTTGTTTCGTGTTCGCGGCAGTTGGTGTTGGACTCGCTACGGAGCGCAAGGACGTGCTTGAGTGGACGAAAGAGGAAAACACGCGTGCTCGGCCAGCAGCGGCACGCCGGGCCCACCTCGTAATACGGTCGCAAGTTTGTGGTGGACCTGCCTGATGTCCACTCCGGGCGCTGTTCGCCGCATTGCCTTGGTGCCTGTTTTCTCGGAGAGACCCAGCCCTGGAGACCATCTCGTACAACGCTCTCCATCGAAGGTGTAAGTGATTTTCGTGCCTTTGTTTCGTTGAACCATTTGTGTTCCAGCGAGTGTACTTGTTACTTGGTTGCCCTAATGCACGTGTTGTTGAAGTAAGAGCTGCTGGCAAAGTGTGTGACCGCATGGAGACCAGCAGTTACTACTTCCTTTCAAAAATCCGCTCGTTGGATGACTATTAGGAAGCTGATTAGCACGAAGATGTGTGTTATATTTACTGGCTTTTGGGACAGTATCCAGAAGTTTATGTATTGTCTGTAGGAGATTTTCAGTGTATTTTGATTGCCATAAAGTCGACGTCCCTTGTATATTGCTGTAAAATTGGATCACTTATATACGTGCATTTATTTGAAGGCACTCAGTTAGTAGTAAAGACTAGTATTTTGTAAAGCTAGTCATTTATATGTAGTTCCTTTATATACGTGCATTATTTGAATGCACTCACTCAGTATTAGAGCAATTACTTTTTCATTTATATTGTTATTTATTGATCTCTTCACTTATATTAGATTTTTGGTTGGTGTTTCCCGTGTCTTCTGCGGTCTGTTTGTATTCCAGTTTTCCGCGAGTTGGGGTGTGTGGGAGCGGCGCCACGTTTAGCTTCGGTGCACAGAAGCTGTGACGTGTCGTCTAATGGGAAGTGACTCCCGGTTGGGCCCCGGCGTTTAGGTGTTGTTTTGGACAGCTGGTCTGCTGCTCCCAGGGCAGCCTGGCGTCATTGCCAGTTCGGTAAACTTCTAATGTGTTTCATGTATATTAAAAAAAGTTTTTAAAATTTGCTTGGGAATGAATTGTATTAATTGGTAACTTGTTCCGCTGTTTGTGTTATTTTGGTTCTTAATGAACTGGTGTGCGTTTCATAAATCACTTTCATATTGCAAATTTTTGCTCATTAGGAAAGAATTATGTCACATTTCTTGAATTACCTCCAGATTGTAATTTATTGTTCTTTAAACTATTTAAATCTTTATGGCTCATCTCTTTAAGTCAGTCTTGGTGATTATAATTTGGTGCCTTGCTTAAGAAGGAAGCTATCTGTGATTTTGGTATTGTCTGAAAGATGGCCACGTGTTGATTGTCTCTTAGCTGTTTTAAAAAATTGTCTTGAATGAACTGTTAATTTATTGTTCTAGTAGTTGTGTTTGAGTGACATTATAGGGGCCTTGACCTTCCATGCTAAGTATACCCCTCATCCCGACTTACTCAGTCACACATGCTCTCGAAATGGTATCGTACATTCTCTTCTGAAAATTGCTGGGCGTTTCCCCTCTCTCATGGTTTTCATAGCCTTTGTAAGTTTTGTATGGTTTGCGTCGTAGTGGAGGACCAGTGGCGGTTCCCATTCCTTTTTCTCAACGCTGTTTTGTGGTTCTGTGGTGCAGCTGCCTCATAATTTGAGGCTACTGCCGAGGCATCGTATTTGTTAGTTGCCTCGACGCTCATTTTCCTTTTTTCTGTTCATGTGTCCTTTGTGCAGTCTTCCGACGTGTGTAGGCCCGAGGGGAGACTGATGAATTCTTCGTCATATTCGTCTTCTGTGGTGTTGCGGTTGGCGTCTACCTGAACTTCCATTTTTTCATGTGAGTGTGAAACGTCGCTCGATTATCTTTCGCTGCACTCCTCTGAACTGCCTTTGTCCTGTAAAAGGTTGTGTTGGATTCTTCCGATTTCTTCTAATACCGTTTTTCTTCGTCTTCTCGCCTCTTCTGCCTCATTTCTTGATCTTTTTCCTTTGTGTAGGTGGATCTTCGTTGTCTCTGGCCTGGGCCATGTTGGTGACTGGTTTCTCCATTGTTCCCATCGTAAAGTCTCTACGCGTATCTTTGGTTTCCATTCAGTCCCTTGCTGACCAGTCTGGTGTGGCAGCTGAAGACAGCAAAACGAAAATCCAAGTTTCAAATTCCACGTTCAAGAATTCATTTACACAGGAGAATCGCACAAAATACCGTCATTCGACCATCGGTAGGACTCCCGTATGGAGAAAATAGTAATAACCATCCCTGGCGTATAGAGAAACAACTGAAATATTTGAAAGCAAATAAATCATCAGGTCGGGATCGAGTCCCAATTCGGTTTTACGAAGAGTACTCTATGGCGTTGGCCCCTTACCTAGCTTGCATTTATCATGAGCACAGAGTACCAAGCGACTGGAAAAAGGTGTAGGTGACTCTAGTATATAACAAGGGTACAAGAACGGACCAGCAAAATTAGACCAATATACCTAACTTCGGTTTCCTGCGGAATCTT
The DNA here is from genome assembly GCF_021461395.2 of Schistocerca americana. Classification (NCBI taxonomy): domain Eukaryota; kingdom Metazoa; phylum Arthropoda; class Insecta; order Orthoptera; family Acrididae; genus Schistocerca; species Schistocerca americana. The sequence goes on along the minus strand of NC_060130.1, from coordinate 760,757,961 downwards.
TGAACTTACGCTCAGTTCGAACATAATAAACCTTCTTGAGACTGAGATCATGCCCACGAATCAGCATGGTTTTACGAAGATCACTGGTGCGGAACTCAGCATATCATTTTTTTCACGTGATATACTGTGAACTCCCCCCCATGAACCATGGACCTTGCCGTTGGTGGGGAGGCTTGCGTGCCTCAGCGATACAGATAGCCGTACCGTAGGTGCAACCACAACGGAGGGGTATCTGTTGAGAGGCCAGACAAACGTGTGGTTCCTGAAGAGGGGCAGCAGCCTTTTCAGTAGTTGCAAGGGCAACAGTCTGGATGATTGACTGATCTGGCCTTGTAACAATAACCAAAACGGCCTTGCTGTGCTGGTACTGCGAACGGCTGAAAGCAAGGGGAAACTACAGCCGTAATTTTTCCCGAGGGCATGCAGCTTTACTGTATGATTACATGATGATGGCGTCCTCTTGGGTAAAATATTCCGGAGGTAAAATAGTCCCCCATTCGGATCTCCGGGCGGGGACTACTCAAGAGGATGTCATTATCAGGAGAAAGAAAACTGGCGTTCTACGGATCGGAGCGTGGAATGTCAGATCCCTTAATCGGGCAGGTAGGTTAGAAAATTTAAAAAGGGAAATGGATAGGTTGAAGTTAGATATAGTGGGAATTAGTGAAGTTCGGTGGCAGGAGGAACAAGACTTCTGGTCAGGTGACTACAGGGTTATAAACACAAAATCAAACAGGGGTAATGCAGGAGTAGGTTTAATAATGAATAGGAAAATAGGAATGCGGGTAAGCTACTACAAACAGCATAGTGAACGCATTATTGTGGCCAAGATAGATACGAAGCCCACACCTACTACAGTAGTAAAAGTTTATATGCCAACTAGCTCTGCAGATGACGAAGAAATTGAAGAAATGTATGATGAAATAAAAGAAATTATCCAGATTGTGAAGGGAGACGAAAATTTAATAGTCATGGGTGACTGGAATTCGAGTGTAGGAAAAGGGAGAGAAGGAAACATAGTAGGTGAATATGGATTGGGGGACAGAAATGAAAGAGGAAGCCGCCTGGTAGAATTTTGCACAGAGCACAACGTAATCATAACTAACACTTGGTTTAAGAATCATGAAAGAAGGTTGTATACCTGGAAGAACCCTGGAGATACTAAAAGGTATCAGATAGATTATATAATGGTAAGACAGAGATTTAGGAACCAGGTTTTAAATTGTAAGACATTTCCAGGGGCAGATGTGGACTCTGACCACAATCTATTGGTTATGACCTGTAGATTAAAACTGAAGAAACTGCAAAAAGGTGGGAATTTAAGGAGATGGGACCTGGATAAACTAAAAGAACCAGAGGTTGTACAGAGATTCAGGGAGAGCATAAGGGAGCAATTGACAGGAATGGGGGAAATAAATACAGTAGAAGAAGAATGGGTAGCTTTGAGGGATGAAGTAGTGAAGGCAGCAGAGGATCAAGTAGGTAAAAAGACGAGGGCTAGTAGAAATCCTTGGGTAACAGAAGAAATATTGAATTTAATTGATGAAAGGAGAAAATATAAAAATGCAGTAAGTGAAACAGGCAAAAAGGAATACAAACGTCTCAAAAATGAGATCGGCAGGAAGTGCAAAATGGCTAAGCAGGGATGGCTAGAGGACAAATGTAAGGATGTAGAGGCCTATCTCACTAGGGGTAAGATAGATACCGCCTACAGGAAAATTAAAGAGACCTTTGGAGATAAGAGAACGACTTGTATGAATATCAAGAGCTCAGATGGAAACCCAGTTCTAAGCAAAGAAGGGAAAGCAGAAAGGTGGAAGGAGTATATAGAGGGTCTATACAAGGGCGATGTACTTGAGGACAATATTATGGAAATGGAAGAGGATGTAGATGAAGATGAAATGGGAGATACGATACTGCGTGAAGAGTTTGACAGAGCACTGAAAGACCTGAGTCGAAACAAGGCAAACAATCTAAACAAGAACCCTAAAAAGTTTTGGTCATATGTAAAATCGGTAAGCGGATCTAAATCCCCTATTCAGTCACTCGTTGACCACGATGGCACCGAAACAGAGGACGACCGAAGAAAGGCAGAAATACTGAATTCAGTGTTCCGAAACTGTTTCACTGCGGAAAATCGTAACACGGTCCCTGACTTCAGCCGTCGCACGGACGCCAAAATGGAAAATATTGAAATAAACGATATCGGAATTGAAAAACAACTGCTATCACTTAGTAGCGGAAAAGCATCCGGACCAGACGAGATACCCTTAAGATTCTACAGTGATTATGCTAAAGAACTTGCCCCCTTTCTATCAGCAATTTATCGTAGATCGCTGGAAGAACGTAAAGTACCTAGCGACTGGAAGAAAGCGCAGGTCGTTCCCATTTTCAAGAAGGGTCATAAATCAGATGCGAATAATTATAGGCCTATTTCGCTTACGTCAATCTGTTGTAGAATAATGGAACATGTTTTGTTTTCTCGTATTATGACGTTCTTAGATAATACAAATCTCCTTCATCATAACCAACATGGATTCCGCAAACAGAGATCATGTGAAACTCAGCTCGCCCTATTTGCCCAAGAAATTCACAGTGCCGTAGACACTGGCGAGCAGATTGATGCCGTATTCCTGGACTTCAGGAAGGCATTTGATACGGTTCCGCACTTACGTTTAGTGAAAAAAATACGAGCTTACGGAATATCGGACCAGGTTTGTGATTGGATTCAGGATTTCCTAGAAGAAAGAACACAACATGTCATTCTTAACGGTTCAAAATCTGCAGATGTAGAGGTAATTTCGGGAGTACCGCAGGGAAGCGTGATAGGACCTTTATTGTTTACAATATACATAAATGACTTAGTTGACAACATCGGTAGCTCCGTGAGGCTATTTGCAGATGACACGGTTGTCTACAAGAAAGTAGCAACATCAGAAGACTCGTACGTACTCCAGGAGGACCTGCAGAGGATTAATGCATGGTGCGACAGCTGGCAGCTTTCCCTAAACGTAGATAAATGTAATATAATGCGCATACATAGGGGCAGAAATCCATTCCAGTACGATTATGCCATAGGTGGTAAATCATTGGAAGCGGTAACAACCGTAAAATACTTAGGAGTTACTATCCGGAGCGATCTGAAGTGGAATGATCACATAAAACAAATAGTGGGAAAAGCAGGCGCCAGGTTGAGATTCATAGGAAGAATTCTAAGAAAATGTGACTCATCGACGAAAGAAGTAGCTTACAAAACGCTTGTTCGTCCGATTCTTGAGTATTGCTCATCAGTATGGGACCCTTACCAGGTTGGATTAATAGAAGAGATAGACATGATCCAGCGAAAAGCAGCGCGATTCGTCATGGGGACATTTAGTCAGCGCGAGAGCGTTACGGAGATGCTGAACAAGCTCCAGTGGCGGACACTTCAAGAAAGGTGTTACGCAATACGGAGAGGTTTATTATCGAAATTACGAGAGAGCACATTCCGGGAAGAGATGGGCAACATATTACTACCGCCCACATATATCTCGCGTAATGATCACAACGAAAAGATCCGAGAAATTAGAGCAAATACGGAGACTTACAAGCAGTCGTTCTTCCCACGCACAATTCGTGAATGGAACAGGGAAGGGGGATCAGATAGTGGTACAATAAGTACCCTCCGCCACACACCGTAAGGTGGCTCGCGGAGTATAGATGTAGATGTAGAAGGCCCCCGGAGTAGACAATATTTCATTGGAACTACTGACGGCCGTGGGAGAGCCAGTCCTGACAAAACTCTACCATCTGGTGAGCAAGATGTATGAAACAGGCGAAATACCCTCAGACTTCAAGAAGAATATAATAATTCCAATCCCAAAGAAAGCAGGTGTTGACAGATGTGAAAATTACCGAACTATCAGCTTAATAAGTCACAGCTGCAAAATACTAACACGAATTCTTTACAGACGAATGGAAAAACTAGTAGAAGCCAACCTCGGGGAAGATCAGTTTGGATTCCGTAGAAACACTGGAACACGTGAGGCAATACTGACCTTACGACTTATCTTAGAAGAAAGATTAAGGAAAGGCAAACCTACGTTTCTAGCATTTGTAGACTTAGAGAAAGCTTTTGACAATGTTGACTGGAATACTCTCTTTCAAATTCTAAAGGTGGCAGGGGTAAAATACAGGGAGCGAACGGCTATTTACAATTTGTACAGAAACCAGATGGCAGTTATAAGAGTCGAGGGACATGAAAGGGAAGCAGTGGTTGGGAAGGGAGTAAGACAGGGTTGTAGCCTCTCCCCGATGTTGTTCAATCTGTATATTGAGCAAGCAGTAAAGGAAACAAAAGAAAAATTCGGAGTAGGTATTAAAATTCATGGAGAAGAAATAAAAACTTTGAGGTTCGCCGATGACATTGTAATTCTGTCAGAGACAGCAAAGGACTTGGAAGAGCAGTTGAATGGAATGGACAGTGTCTTGAAAGGAGGATATAAGATGAAGATCAACAAAAGCAAAACAAGGATAATGGAAGGTAGTCAAATTAAGTCGGGTGATGCTGAGGGAATTAGGTTAGGAAATGAGGCACTTAAAGTAGTAAAGGAGTTTTGCTATTTGGGGAGCAAAATAACTGATGATGGTCGAAGTAGAGAGGATATAAAATGTAGGCTGGCAATGGCAAGGAAAGCGTTTCTGAAGAAGAGAAATTTGTTAACATCCAGTATTGATTTAAGTGTCAGGAAGTCATTTCTGAAAGTATTCGTATGGAGTGTAGCCATGTATGGAAGTGAAACATGGACGATAAATAGTTTGGACAAGAAGAGAATAGAAGCTTTCGAAATGTGGTGCTACAGAAGAATGCTGAAGATTAGATGGGTAGATCACATAACTAATGAGGAAGTATTGAATAGGATTGGGGAGAAGAGAAGTTTGTGGCACAACTTGACCAGAAGAAGGGATCGGTTGGTAGGACATGTTCTGAGGCATCAAGGGATCACCAATTTAGTATTGGAGGGCAGCGTGGAGGGTAAAAATCGTAGAGGGAGACCAAGAGATGAATACACTAAGCAGATTCAGAAGGATGTAGGTTGCAGTAGGTACTGGGAGATGAAAAAGCTTGCACAGGATAGAGTAGCATGGAGAGCTGCATCAAACCAGTCTCAGGACTGAAGACCACAACAACAACAACATACTGTGAACTGTGGATAAAGGGCAACAGACAGATCCCATATTTCTAGATTTCAGGCAAGCATTTAACACGATGCCCCATTGCGGGCTGTTATCGAAGGTACGAGCATATGGAATAACTTCACAGATATGTGATTGCTGGAAGACTTCTTAAGTAAGAGTCCCGTATGTTGTCCTCGATGGCGAATGTTCATTAGAGACAAGGGTATCACCAGGAGTGTCCCAGGGAAGTGTGATAGGACCGCTGTTGTTCTCTATATACATAATGATTTGGCTGACAGGGTGGGCAGCAATCTGCGGTTGTTTGCTGCTGATGCTGTAGTGTACAATGAGGTGTCGAAATTGAGTAACTGTAAAAAGATACAAAACGACTTAGACAAAATTTCTACTTGGTGTGATGAATGGCAGCTACCCCTAAATATGCAAAAAGGTAAGTTAATGCGGATGAGTAGGAAAAACAAACGTGTAATGTTCGGTTACAGTACTACTAGTATCCTGCTTAACACAGTCAAATCGTTTAAATATCTAGGCGTAACGCAGCAAAGCGACATGAAATGGAACGAGTATGTGAGAACTGTGGTAGGGCAAGCGAATGGTCGTCTTCGGTTTATTGGGAGAATTTTAGGAAATGGCGGTCCACCCGTAAAGGAGACCGCATGTAGGACGCCGGTGCGACCTATTCTTAAGTACTGCTTCAGTGTTTGGGATCCGTACCAGGTCGGAATGACGGAAGACATCAAAGAAATTGAGGCAGGCTGCTAGATTTGTTACCAGTCAGTTCGAACAACGCGTAAGTATTGCAGAGATACTTCGGGCACTCAATTGGGAATCAGTGGGGTGTAGGCAACGTTCTTTTCGAGAAACGCTCTTGAGAAAATTTAGGGAACCGGCACTTGAAGCTGTCTGCCGTACGTTTCTATGGCCGCCAACATACATTGCACTTAAGAACCACAAAGATAAGATTCGAGAAATTAGGACTCATACGGAGGCATATAGAATCGTTTTTGCCTCGCTCAATCTGCGAGTGGGAAGAGGAATGAAAATAAGTAGTGGTACAGGGTACCTTCCTCCATGCACTGCACGGTGGCTTGCGTGGTATCTATGTAGATGTAGGTGGTGGTGGTGGTGGTGGTGGTGGTGATGGTAATGGGAGGTTGTCCCTGCTTGTGTGTCTGTTGGTGTCTGACATAGGTTCGCCTACAGGCCCCGGGCTGTTTCTGCCACAGCAGAAGCCCTGGACCTGAGTTTTCCCTGTACCCACGTCTGTAATTTCCTGCTAATCTGGAAAAATCTCTCGCCTGTCACTCTCTGTAGCAGTCTACTATACTTCATAACAGTAAAATCGCGACAGTTTCTCTGGTCAGTTTCTCGTAAAGACTCCATGCTAACTGATGGGGCTTTGCTTCACTTCGCTTCACTTGGTTGGATGAGCAAACTGAGCCCATCCTTTGGCAGGCTAAGGACCGAAGTGCTATTCCTGCATTTCCTGATGGGGTGGAATCCAACGTTGTGGACTGGCCTTGGGGTTTATATGTGGAGTGATCCTCGGGCGTTGCTGAGTGTTACTCGTGCAACAGGTCCCGCAAATGCGTAGTTGGTCAGTGGTGATCTTGGTGGCCCAAACCACTGACGAGTCTATTGTGGGATTGGTCCGCTTTCTCGTAAAAAGCACAAGCAGTGTTGCGGAACCTGTCCTGCAGCAGCAAGACGCATGCATCCTCGGGGAATCGATGGGAGGGGCACATTCTGGGGAGACGCAGCTCCAGTTTCAGCGCCTGGTTTTGCGCCCTTTGGAGGGTGTCAATGTGGGAGTTTGCAGCCTTCCCCAACACCATGGCCGTATACTCCAACACTGGTCAGACTAGCATCAGGTTGAGCATAATGCTGCGGTGAGGGAGAAGTGTCGACTCAGGGTTAAGGAAAGGGTAGAGCACCCATAGGCGCCCCATGGCCCTCCAGTTCGCAGTCTGTTCAAAGACTTCCGTGTCTGGTAGAGTAATTGGAAACCAGCAACGGGTTCTTCCTTCGGGTTTTTGTTGTGACTTCCGGTTGCCTTCTTTCGGCACACATCTATTCGGCGAGCGGAAGGTGATGTAATGTCTTCAGTTGTTTGAAGAAAGCTATTTCCCGACTTCAGCCTTGGACATGATGCTTCGCTTCCAAACATGGGATTCCTGGAACCACTTTCCTATTTATTCTTCTCAATATCTGTCGCTGTTCTTCGTCAGATATCCGGGATGCTATCCCTGTAAGATGGTAGATTTTATCAATTGTAGTTGGTCATAGGCAACCAGTTATAAAGCGGCCTGTTTCCTTAAGAGCGATGTTAAGGTGCCTGGTGTATGTGGAGTTCTGCCAGAATGGTGCAGCGTATTCTGCCGCAGAGGAACCTAGAGATAGAGCAGACGTACGAAGAACATTTGGTTGAGCTCCCCATGTGCTGTAGTGAGTTTGTGTATATTATTATTTCTCCTGCAGACTTCGAGCTTTGTTCTCGCAGTGGTCTTGGAAAGTAAGTGTTCGGGCGAGATCTACTCCGGGTATGTAGGAGTGTTCCAGTGTTGTAGTTGCTTTCCCCTCCAAGTTACTTCGTTTTTTCCTAGCTTGTCTATTTGGCTCAAATGGCTCTGAGCACTATGGGACTTAATATCTGAGGTCATCAGTCCCCTAGAACTTAGAACTACTTAAACCTAACTAACCTAAGGACATCACACATATCCATGCCCGAGGCAGGACCGTAGCGAGCTTGTCTATTTCTCAGGTGAAACTCACAGACCTGTCTTTTGAATGGGTTAGGCGTTAGGTGTTTATTACCATAGTATTCTTCCAGACGTTCGAGGGCAGCAATCAGTTCCATTTCTACCTATTCGAACGTGCTGGAAACGCTGTGTCGTCGGCATAAATGAAAGATGTTGTGTCTGTTCCGACACACTGCCTTGAGGAAGAACGTTCTTCTGGTTTCTCCATCGCCTTATCTTGTTGTTCAGGGTGACAAAGAACCGCCATTTTTCTAGTAGGGTTTCGATGAACTGCGTTAACGGGTAGTCTTTGATTATTGTATAAATCTTGTATAAATCTTCTTTGAGTCTGTTACGACTTACTGTGTCATACGGCGCTGTTAGATCCACGAACGCCATGCCTGTAATCTTCCCTCTCTCGTATTCGTTCTCAATATGCCGAGTTAGGTTGAGGTTCTGGTCACAACATAATTTTCCTGGGCGGAATGTTGCCCGTTGTTTAATAAGGGTCTGGTCTATGCATCCAGATATGCGGTTCGCAATCATTCTTTTAAACAGTTTGTATAGATGACAGAGAAGAGAGACTGATCGAAAATTCTTGGGGTCTGTTGGATCTTTCCCAGGTTTCAATATGGTACCACCTGTGCTTTACGCCAGATTTCTGGTATTTGTAACTTGAAGACGCAGTTGTTAATCAGATTTAAAATCCACTTTTTAGTACCTGGTCCGAAACCCTTTACGTGTTCAAATCGTAAATCATCTAGGCCTGCAGCCTTGTTATTCTTAATACGGCACATGGCGTCCTCCAGATCTACTAAAGTTAAAGGGCATTCAACAAAGTCGTTTTCTTCAGCATCACTTTGTAGCTTTGTTCTCTCAGATCGTCTTGGTTTTACTACTTAGTAGCAGATGAGTTATTTGATCAAGGGTAATGTTGGACGTGTCAGCAGACACTCTAGTGTGGTCATCACTAAGGTTCTTCAAGAGTTACCACGATTAATGACTGCTATACTACATGTCTAACTGTGTTAGGAGGTTACACCACTTTTCTCTTCTAAGGCAGATAAGGTAGACAGAAGTTGTTCACCTGTTTGAATGGTTTCTTCATAGAAAGGGTCTTCGTTGAATAGTTGTGGGGTACAACACGCCATCACAGATGATCAGGTATACCTGGGGAGTTATAATAGCGGGAGAACTTTCTAACACGACGACAATAATAATAATAATAATAATGAGGAGCCACCGTGTAGTGTCGTCCGAAGAACGAGGTCCCATGTCAAAGATGGTACCTTACGACGGAACCACAAGTGAGGACAATCGATTCCTGAATCAGCAACGAATGGGAGGCGTCGGCGTAGAGACACCCTCAAGTGGTTCCATCCGCCACCGTTGCTGAAAGAGTACTTACGACAGAGTGCAGTGCCCCTCAGCTCACTCTGCAATCATCACTTACGATGTGCATTCAAGTTCTAAGGCCTCCGATTTTTTTTCTAATTAACTACTCACCCGAAATCGATGAAACTGGCGTTACTTCTCGACGTAATCGCCCTGCAGACGTACACATTTTTCACAACGCTGGCGCCATGATTCCATGGCAGCGGCGAAGGCTTCTTTAGGAGTCTGTTTTGACCACTGGAAAATCGCTGAGGCAATAGCAGCACGGCTGGTGAATGTGCGGCCACGGAGAGTGCTTTTCATTGTTTGAAAAAGCCAAAAGTCACTAGGAGCCAGGTCAGGTGAGTAGGGAGCATGAGGAATCACTTCAAAGTTATCACGAAGAAACTGTTGCGTAACGTTAGCTCGATGTGCAGGTGCGTTGTCTTGATGAAACAGCACACGCACTGCCCTTCCCAGACGTTTTTGTTGCAGTGCAGGAAGGAATTTGTTCTTCAAAACATTTTCGTAGGATGCACCTGTTCCCGTAGTGCCCTTTGGAACGCAATGAGTAAGGATTACACCCTCGCTGTCCCAGACCATGGCCACCATCATTTTTTCAGCACTGGCGGTTACCTGAAATTTTTTTGGTGGCGGTGAATCTGTGTGCTTCCATTGAGCTGACTGGCGCTTTGTTTCTGGATTGAAAAATGGCATCCACGTCTCATCCATTGTCACAACCGACGAAAAGAAAGTCCCATTCATGCTGTCATTGCGCGTCAACATTGTTTGGCAACATGCCACACGGGCAGCCATGTGGTCGTCCGTCAGCATTCGTGGCACCCACCTGGATGACACTTTTCGCATTTTCAGGTCGTCATGCAGGATTGTGTGCACAGAACCCACAGAAATGCCAACTCTGGAGGCGATCTGTTCAACAGTCATTCGGCGATCCCCCAAAACAATTCTCTCCACTTTCTCGATCATGCTGTCAGACCGGCTTGTGCAAGTCCGAGGTTGTTTCGGTTTGTTGTCACACGATGTTCTGCCTTCATTAAACTGTCACACCCACGAACGCACTTTCGACACATCCATAACTCCATCACCACATGTCTCCAACTGTCGATGAATTTAAACTGGTTTCACACCACGCAAATTCAGAAAACGAATGATTGCACACTGTTCAAGTGAGGAAAACGTCGCCATCTTAAGTATTTAAAACAGGTCTAATTCCCGCTGCTGGCGGTAAAATTCCATCTGCCGTACGGTGCTGCCATCTCTGGGATGTATTGACAATGAACGCGGCCTCATTTTAAAACAATGCGCATGTTTCTATCTCTTTCCAGTCCGGAGAAAAAAAAAACTGAGGCCTTGGAACTTGAATGCACCTCATACGGTGACAGCGTCGTCTAACTTCAGATCCAGCATCGCAAATTGTATTTGAACTCTAAACTGTACAACAAAGTTAATAATCAATTGTACACTGACAAAAGAGGTTATCATTTTCTATTGTATGAAGTTATTGTGTTTAGCGAGAGTAACAAATACACTGAAGAGCCAAAGAAACTGGTACACCTGCCTAATCTCGTGTAGGACCCTCGCGAGTACGCAGGAGTGCCGCAACATGACATGGCATGGAGTCGACTAATGTCTGAAGTAGTGCTGGAGGGAACTGACACCATGAATCCTGCTGGGCTATCCATAAATCCGTAACATTACGAGGCGCTGGAGTTCCCTTCTGAACAGCACGTTGCAAGGCATCCCAGATATGCTCAATAATGTTCATGTCTGGGGGGGTTTGGTGGCCAGCGGAAGTGTTTAAGCTCAGAAGAGTGTTCCTGGAGCCAATCTGTAGCGATTCTGGATGTGTGGGATGTCGCATTGTCCTGCTGGAATTGCTGAAGTCCGTCGGAATGGAATATGGACACGAATGGATGCAGGTGATCAGACAGGATGCTTACGTACGTGTCACCTGTCAAAATCGTATCTACTCATATCGGGCTCCCATATCACTCCAACTGCACATGCTCCAAACATTACAGAGCCTCCACCAGCTTGAACAGTCCCCTGCTGACATGCGGGATCCGTGGATTCATGAGATTGTCTCCATACCCGTACACACTGATCCGCTCGATATAATTTGAAACGAGACTCGTCCGACCGGGCAACATGTTTCCAGTCACCAAAAGTGGTTCAAATGGCTCTGAGCACTATGGGACTTAACATCTGAGGTCATCGGTCCCCTAGAACTTAGAAATACTTAGACCTAGCTAACCTAAGTACATCACACACATCCATGACCGAGGCAGGATTCGAACCTGAGACCGTAGTGGTCGCGCGGTTCCAGAGTGAAGCGCCTAGAAACGCTCGATCACAGCGGCCAGCTTCCAGTCAACAACAGTCCAATGTCGGTGTTGACGGGCCGAGGCGAGGCGTACAACTTTGGGGTTGAAGAGTGGGCCTTCGCTTCGAAACCCCATACCGTTGATGTTCCGTTGAATGGTTCGCACGCTGACTCAGTAATGAAATCTGCAACAATTTGCGGAAGGGTTGCACTTTTGTTACGTTGAACGATTCTCTTCAGTCGTCGTAGGTCTTGTTCTTGCAGGATCTTTTTCCGGCCGCAGCGATGTCGGAGATTCGATGTTCCACCGAATTCCTGATATTCACGGCACACTCGCGAAGTGGTCGTACGGGAAAATCCCCACTTCATCGCTACTTTTGAGATGCTGTGTCCCATCGCTCGTGTACCGACTTCAACACCACGTTCAAACTCACTTAAATCTTGATAACATGCCGTTTCAGTAGCAGTAACGTAACTGCGCCAAACACGTTGCCGACCGCAGCGCCGTATTCTGCCTGCTTACATTTCTCTGTATTTTAATGCGGATGCCTACACTAGTTCCTTTGGAGCTTCAATGTGTATATTCATTCCTATGGACCTAGTTTGTTTCCAAGTTAAGTATTTCAGTTTGCAAGTTATAATAAAGTGATTATATTTTGTGTGTGTTGTTGTATCCACTCTACCTCCTCCAGAAGTAAATATAGGCTTGATAGGACCCACTACAGTGTCAAAGCGAATGTCTCAAGTGTTTTTTTCTTTCGGCACCACACACCGCAACTCCAGAGAGCAGCGAAACTCCAGCGGAATCTACGTCGGGCTTGCTGGTGTTGCGAAAATTGCGTGCCCGCAAAGCTAAAGGTCGCGAGGTCGAATCACGGTCGGACTACGGACTTTCCATTATGACTTTTAACCTAGCATTCAGGTCTCAATGAAGTGAAGATCTTCCAGAAAAGGCAGGTATTTCGGATTCCACGTTAAACTGTACATCCGATTCCTCCGATTGGATAACGGTGGTACTTTAAGGATACGCAAGTTGCCTAAGTGACGTCCTGTTGAAAGACTTGCACCAGGCCATTGAGCCACGTGGAATTATTATTACCAGAATCTATACATTTCTGCTTCTTCTATACATATTACAAATTAATTTTTTTTCTGTTTATATCTGAAGGCTATTCTCGGGAACCACTGCAGAGATTTTGATACGGTTTCACTATTAGACATTCACCAGGAAAGTTGGTGTATATAATTTCATAATTTCTTACCGCTGCGACAGATGAGCTGTCCGGCGGTAGATGCTCAGTGCTACCCGTGCGAAGCTGAGTGGTTCGCTAGTAGAAACATAATGTAAGATCGCCTCCGCTATTATCAAGGTGACAGCTGAATCTGATGGAATTTTCGAAGACAGATTGATGTGTATACAAAAATTCATAAGCACTGTTACAATAAACTTTTCGTAGGGAGACAGGTGTTAATAGAACAAACCATTACAAAGTTTGCTTGCCATATCAAGTGGAAGCAAATTTATCAAAATATACAAATCATATCACGCAGAAATTAATGAAACCGTCTTCATCTGAAGTTTCGTCAAGATTGGAAAGGTTTAGAACTAATTTGATAGAGTGGGCTTGATGGAACAGAATCATTCATGTTAAAATGTAATTACCATTTTGGATCAAATTTAATAAAAGAATTCATGAACTGGAAAATAATGGGCAACTTACGATAGTCTATATTTTCTTCAGGATACTTTTGTTCCCACAGAATAACCTACACTCAGTTCGAAATAACCTTCGTTCCCACACACGGGTCTGACACCATTATCGTTCTTAGAAAACGAGGTAAAATTTGGAAACTATTAAATTTGATGTAGCAATAAACTAATTGACGCAGAAAAACTGTCTCGTTTCGGAGTGTATCAGACGCAAATTCACTGTTTCTAGTTCCGTCCTCAGTCTTTTACGACGTACAACTTGCTTCAACACATGCAAACCGCCTACCAAGTTCACGAAACTAACAGTCTTCAAATTGCCCTTCATAAAAAAAAACCATTGTACGTCTTCTAGAAAGCTACAGCTGTAGTGGTGGCGCGGCAAGTAGCTGTGCCGTTTCCCACAGCCCTACTGGCTCTCTGTTCCAGCCTCTCTGCTTCCCAATTCACAGCGCTTCACTAAACGGCTTTTGACTTTCGTCACAACCAAAGTCTTTCTTGCTACGCTTGTCTCTAAATATAGCTTACTGCTGTACGCTGTATGAAGTGGGACATTAATATTGGGAAACTCGACACGAAATAAAAATAAGGGCGTGGGGGGGGGGGGGGGGGGGGGGGCGGGGAGCAGAATTTGATATAAAACGAAAAATTTTGCTGCACTCTTGTTCACTACCATAGTAGCTTACAATAATGTAATTTTTTTCTGCGACTTTGGACATGAGAGAGATTCATAGTAATTGAAATCGGCATCACATTAGTTTCTTCAAGCCACTAATCATTTCATGTAATGTTGAAAAGCCTGTTTGTCGTAGGCTGATGGAAATGACACGGATAGCGATATGCTTCGTCAACCGGACCAAGACTACACATCACGCGAAAGAGAAAATGCACTTTATCGAGTGAAAGCGTAGTGTTGTCAGCGCAGCGAGAAATACGGACTACCGTTGCCAGATCCCGCTACATGAAAGGTCTGAACAAGACGCAAATTTTGTGTTAGTAGTACACCATCCGCCCAGAAGGTTTCGAGATTGATTTTATTCCTGGCGTATAAGCGTTGTCAGCGCAGTAACTACGTTGACAGCTTGAACTAAAACCTACAAGCAACAGATGGGCATTCAACCAGTCAGTCGTGAGCAGGAATGGTAAGTGGTGGACGTGCGGTAATAGTGTCGTCACGTTATAAATCGCAATGGAGGAACATTTCTAAGTCAAGCGTTCCAGACATTCTCCACGAAGTTGTGAAGAAGAGAAGATTGCGTGCATAATTTGTCCCTAACACCGTGACTCCCGAACAAAAACAATGAGGCATGTATGCCTGCCACGACTTTCTTGAAACACACAAGGACGATTCTTTTGTGAGAAAAATCATCACGAGTGACGAGGCTATACTATCATTACAAACCTAACAGAAAATGACGAATTGCATACATCGTCAAGAAGGGTGAACGATTTGACGACATAATCGACATTCAAGCCAATGTGATCGAGAATTGAACGATATCCCAGAGAAGGACTTTCCTGACAGCTTCACAAAACACGTCAGAACACTGTTGCAGAAGCAACGAAAAAAGCATACCAAATTCAGAAGAACGCAAAATCCCCAAGACTGGCTAAGTTTCACGGAAGCTCGAAATTTAGTGCGGACGTCAATGCGAGATGCTTTTAATAGTTTCCACAATGAAATGTCTCAAAATACGGAATAAAACCCAAAGAGAGTCTGGTCGTATTTAAAGTACACCAGTGGCAAAAAAAGTCAATACCGTCACTGCACGACAGCGATGGAAAAGCGGAGTTACTAAATACAGTTTTCCGTAATACCTTCACGAAAGAAGCCGAAGTAAATATTCCAGAATTCGCAACCAGAACAGCTGTTAGCATGAGTGACACAAAAGTAGATATCTTAGGTGTTGCGAAACAACTCAAATCACTTACGAAAGGCAAGTCTTCCGGTCCAGATGGTACACCAGTCAGGTTCCTTTCAGACGATGCAGACACAATAGCGCCTTTCTTAGCAATCATATACAGCCGCTCACTTGACGGAAGGTCTGTTCCTAAAGACTGGAAAGTAGCACAGGTCACCACCAATTTCAAGAAAGGAAATAGGAGTACCCCATTGAATTACGGATCCATGTCACTCACCTCAATTCGCAGTAGGATTTTGGAGCATATACTGTACTCGAACATTATGAATCACCTTGAAGAAAATGACTTATTGATACATAACCAACACGGATTCAGAAAATATCGTTCTTGTGCAACACAGCTAGCTCTTTAGTCCCATGAAGTAATGAGTGCTATCGACAAGGCATCTCAGATCGATTCCATATTCCTAGATTTCCGGAAGGCTTTTGATACCGTTCCTCACAAGCGAATATTAATCATATTGCGTGCATATGGAGTATTGTCTCAGTTGTGTGACTGTGTTCGTGATTTCCTCTCAGAGAGGTCACAGGTCGTATTGATAGACGGTAAATCATCGAGCAGAACAGAAGGGATATCTGGCGTTCCGCAAGGAAATATCATAGGCCCTCTGCTGTTCCTGATTTACATAAATGATCTAGGCGATAATCTGAGCAGCCTCCTTAGATTGTTTGCAGATTACGCTGTAATTTACCGTCTAGTAAAATCATCAGACGATCAATTCCAATTACAAAATGATCTAGAGAGAATTTCTGTATGGTACGAAAAGTGGCAACTGGCACTAAACAAAGGAAAGTGCGAGGTCATCCACATGAGTACTAAAAGAAATCCGAGAAATTTTGGATATACGATAAATCGTACAAATCTAAGGGCTGTCAATTCGACTAAATACCTAGGAATTACAATTACGAGCAACTTGAGTTGGAAAGACCACAAAGATAATATTGTGGGGTTGAAACAAAGATTGCGCTTTGTCGGCAGAACACTTAAAAGATGCGACAAACACACTAGAGACAGCCTACATTACACTTGTCCGTCCTCTGCTGGAATATTGCTGCGCGGTGTGGGATCCTTACCAAGTAGGATTGACGGAGGACACCGAAAAAGTGCAAAGAAGGGAAGCTCGTTTCTTTTTATCGCGCAATGGGAGTGAGAGTGTCACTGGTATGATACGCGAGTTTGGGTGGCAATCACTGAAACAAAGGCGGGTGTCTTTGTGGCGAGATCTATTTACGTAATTTCAATCACCAACTTTCTCTTCTGAATGCGTAAAAAGGTTCAAATGGCTCTGAGCACTATGGGACTTAACATCTGAGGTCATCAGTCCCCTAGAACTTAGAACTACTTGAACCTAACTAACCTAAGGACATCACACACATCCATGTCCGAGGCAGGATTCGAACCTGCGACCGTAGCGGTCGCGCCGTTCCAGACTGAAGCGCCTAGAACCGCTCGGCCACACCGGCCGGCGAATGCGTAAACATTTTGTTGACCCCGCCTACGTAGGGAGAAATGATCATCATAATAAAATAAGAGAAATCAGAGCTCGAACGGAAAGATTTAGGTGTTCCTTTTTCCCACGCGCTATTCGTGAGTGGAACGGTAGAGTAGTACGAAAATGGTTCGATGAACCCTCTGCCAGGCACTTAAGTGTGAATTGCAGAGTAACCATGTAGATGGAGGTGTAGATGTTCGTATGGTTGTACCAACGTTGTGTGTGTTGCACTCAAGTGTGGTGAGACTATGTAGAACACCTGACGCATCAAAACCGACCATGTTTACTTTTCTCTATTTTTCAATGATCCAGTCTCGAAACTTTCTCGGACTGGCGCACAGTGGGCCAACTCGCTCAAAGCCTGGACAAAATAGAAAGGTGCATATTCCGACTTTAGGCCCACGAAAACTTGTGTATATTGCACGGGTGCATACCCAATCAATAATGATGAGCGTATGGCACTGGTGGCCGGGAGACCCCTCGCGGGGCGGTTCGGCCGCCGCTCCACAAGTTCTTTAACGCCACTACGGCGACTTGCGAGTGAATGAGGATGAAATGATGATGAAAGACACACAACACTCAGTCATCTCGAGGCAGAGAAAATCCCCGACCCCGTGGGCGGGAAGCGAGAACGCTACCGCAAGACCACGACCGCGGACACCCAACCAATGTTGTGTTACCATTCCAGTCTCAAGTCGACACGATACGTGCTGGGACAGTTGACGGTAAACAGCGAATCGGAGAACGACACATTTTTCAAATGTCGTTTCTGTGGCCTGTTTAATATATGACACCGAATCTGCGTAGCTGTCTGGATACAATATGATAGGGACCACTCCAGAAGGTACGTTTATCACATTTTTAACTGGTGTAATGACGTATAATGACTTAAAACTAAACTACAATAGATATTATCCGAAATCGTTAGGTACAAAATTTCCTCTGCGTGGCTCCAATTTTGTAAATGAGTCTCCTGCTACCTCGATAGTATAGTGAAAGAGTTCAAATATATTTGCGTGCAAATACTTGCGCGTTTTTTATAGACAGCCATTTTTCTACCGTGCGACTGTCACACGGTATAAATGGTCCCTCACTATTGCATTTATCTCAGACTATTATCTGCATAAAAATGTCATTTGAGTTTTCTGTAGAATTCTAGGGGAGCTATTCGGATTTGTGGTCATAAATCTTTTTCGCCAATTGGCAAATAATTTCTTTACGAAATCAAAATTTCCCCGAGTAATATTGTTTCCTTCTTTCGCGAAATCCTGCAGATGTATTCAAATTTTGTACAGAGAGCTCTAGAATTAAAACACAGAAATCTAGAACTAAAATATAGCTATCGAGAACTCTGAAAAGGCCGAGTGGTTCTAGGCGCTATAGTCTGGAACCGCGTGACCGCTACGGTCGCAGGTTCGAATCCTGCCTCGGGCATGGATGTTTGTGATGTCCTTAGGTTAGTTAGGTTTAAGTAGTTCTAAGTTCTAGGGGACTGATGACCTCAGAAGTTAAGTCCCATAGTGCTCAGAGCCAACTCTGAAAAAAGTATATTTCTCCAAACTCGGGTGCCTCGGACCTCTAATATTCTGCAATAATGCCCGATGTCGAAATCAGTCGACATGGATTTGATGCACGGAGATTTTAGACGCAAATATTCCCGTGCGAAAACGATGCATGACCTATTCCATCGGCTTTGGCATCTACGGACCTATTCATTTCGAGATTCCAGAGAGTGACAATTGAAGAAGATGAACAGATATCACCTAAGGTAAAAGATCTGCTTTTCGAACCATCTCCCAGTGGACAACCCGATACAGACCCTTCCGAAAGCAATAATGACGCAAGCGACGAGTATCACGGTGATTTCGATTGAAAATGTAAAATATCGATTAGACATTTCAAAAAAAAAAATAAAAAAAAATTCAAATGGCTCTAAGCACTATGGGACTTAACATCTGAGGTCAGTAGACCCTAGACTTAGAACTAGGTAAACCTAAGGATATCACACACATCCATGCCCGAGGCAGGATTCGAACCTGCGACCGTAGCAGCAGCGCGGTTCCGGACTGAAGCGCCTGAAACCGCTCGGTCATAGCGGCCGGCTAAACATTTCAATATGGCAAGGTTTTGTACCAGAAGTTTTATTCGAATTCGCTAAATTTATAACTTTAGATCCGCCATTTCGAATTTTAATTCCGACATCTGATTCCTAATTAGTGCCTCAAAGAATCTAAAAAGAACAGTTTCGGAGGATTTTATATCCATTTATCTATTATGCCAAGGTTTTAGAGCGAGTTGGCCCAATGTGTGACCTTGTATGTCACGGCGTCATTACCAATAGGAACAAAGTCATATTGTTCATCAGAAGTTTTACGATAGACAGTATGTTCGTTGTATAGTTTCATGCAGGGAGTATAATCACGCTGCACAGCGTTGCTTATAGAACTGAAAAGGACGTCGGACTAATACATCACATTGGCCACACCCAATTGCGCAGAACACACTACAGAGACACCAGTGAGCTAGCGCTGTGATCACGACACTGGACTCGCACTGGGGAGGAACAGGGTAAAAATCTTCGTCCAACTATCCTGATTTAGGTTTACAGTAATTTAGCTGAATCGATAGTGCTGAATGGAAAACAGAAGAACCCACAATACAATTTCTATGAAGATAAATAGTATGACGTTTTACAAAAGTGAGGTCCAAAGAACGCATATGTACGAAAATAAAAAAAAAACTGGTTGCTAAAAGCCAAAAGAGCCATGAAGAGTGAAAGTGCAGCTGTGAAGATGTTCGGTTTGTGGGACGCTCAACTGCGCGGTCATCGGCGCCCGTACAAAATCGTAATTTTTTTACACTCCAATATTTTACGCAGCCCAATCTAGCCTCTTTCACGAATGATGACAATGATGTGTACAACACAAATTCCCAGTCTCCGGGCAGAGAAAATCCCCAATCCGGCCGGGAATCGAACCCGGGACCCCGTGATCTAGGGGCAACAACGCTAACCACTCTTCTTTCTTTCTTTTTTTTTTTTTTTTTTTTTTTTTTTTTTTTTTTCCGTCATAGTTCGTTGCATGTGTTCGTGGCGGACGTACCCTGACGCCAGTTGAAGTTCTTAGTTGATCCACTCATTCAGGTTTTATTATTATTACAGAGCGCAGCTAACCCTCTGTCCAAACACGCTCAGCTACCGTGCCGGCATAGACCACGAGCTGGATTTTCCGTTACACCCTCTGCTAGCAATGAGGGAAAATCGGTAGACTTCATATAAATGTACGAGAAGTAATGAACGCCTATGGCAACTGATGACGCTTTGTAAATAAAAGCGTAACGCGTCTGGTGTGAAACAGTCTTAACCCAAGCATCAAACGCAGAGCTGTAGTCGCTTGAAGTTGCTATGGCTTTTAAATCGTATAACGAGCTCGCCTCGAAATGGGCGCTTCACTGTAGCAGTGCGCAGAGTTCAATTTCTAGCCAACAGATGGCCCTTAAATGTATACTATAGCGAACCACAGGCCGTGTGCGTTATGCGGTATCTGAGCTTACTCATCAACTAACATGGCAAAGAGAGTAGTTCGCGGTCATGAGGAGGGTTCACACAAACTTGTTGACAGTGTTTCCAACAGTGGAAAGTAAGTGTGTGTGTGTTGTCCGCAGCTCGTGGTCGTGCGGTAGCGTTCTCGCTTCCCACGCCCTGGTTCCCGGGTTCGATTCCCGGCGGGGTCAGGGATTTTCTCTGCCTCGTGATGACTGGGTGTTGTGTGATGTCCTTAGGTTAGTTAGGTTTAAGTGGTTCTAGGGGACTGATCACCTCAGATGTTAAGTCCCATATTGCTCAGAGCCATTTGAACCATTTTGTTTTGAAGTGTGTGTGTGTGTGTGTGTGTGTGTGTGTGTGTGTGTGTGTGTGTGTGTGTTCAAA
The DNA here is from genome assembly GCF_021461395.2 of Schistocerca americana. Classification (NCBI taxonomy): domain Eukaryota; kingdom Metazoa; phylum Arthropoda; class Insecta; order Orthoptera; family Acrididae; genus Schistocerca; species Schistocerca americana. The sequence continues at coordinate 760,737,279 of NC_060130.1, read as the reverse complement.
TGTGTGTGAAATCTTATGGGACTTAACTGCTACGGGCATCAGTCCCTAAGCTTATACCCTAATTAACCTAAATTATCCTAAGAACAAACAAACACACACATCCATGCCCGAGGGAGGATACGAACCTCCGCCGGGGCCAGCCGCACAGTCCATGACTGCAACGCCTTACACCGCTCGGCTAATCCGGAAAGGAAGTAATTTGTCATTCAGTGATTCAGATTCTGAAGAACCGCAAGCAGTAATTCAAAGTGCCCTTCAATATCAGAGGGGAATGGGTGGCGTAGACCTGGAAGACCAGATTCTTCTTGATATGTGCAGTTTCAACTCCTTCATTCTGTATCAGAAGATAGCTGGACGGAAAGAAACCCTGCTACATCGACTTTAGAACCAACGTTGCACAGCAACTGCTAAACGAGTGCACAGCTACCTGAGTACTCTGTTCGCAGGCGACCGTCAGCGAGTACCACCCCTATGAAGACTAGGCAAAAACATGGACTCATTGCCAGATGCACATACCCTCAACAGAGAAGGAAAAAATTCTCAGGAAAGTGTGTCGCGTGCTACTTAAGAGAAAGGAGAAGTGAAAGATCATGGCAGTCTAAAATGTGTGGTGTTGCTCTGCATTTAGAAGACTGTTTTGAGATCTACCATGCCCAACGGTCATACTAGCTGATATGTAATAAATCTGATTTCACAGCAACCAGTACGATATTTAAATACGATCTCCTTAAGTGAAACTGTAGTAAGATTCAGACAAACAAAGAAAATTCATATATAACAGCTATTATGGCCGATGGCCATCCAAATAAACAGATCACAAATACTCTTTTATACGTTCTTACAGACGAGATTTCCGCTGTATTTACTAAATAACGCAGGAACTGTACACTCTGAACTACGTCAAAATGTATTGTGGTTTCACGCAACACTCCCATCGAATACCACGACGCCTTATGAAGCTTTTCCTTTCCCCATCCGTTCCAAAACTGAGTTAATAAACTGAGTTAATGCTGCCCCTTTGTGGACAAGACACAGGAGCTAACGTTGTCAACAGGCGAGGCGCCGAACCTAACGTTGTCAGTGCGCGGCAGGATGGCGAGAGACAGTGTTTCCGCAACACGGTCTGCTGCGGCCTCGCCTGCTAACTACAGTTCCTGTGCTAGATACGCGCCCATGAATTCATCACAGGATATCTGGTTTCATCTACATGAAACACTGCAAATTCTTAATTTTCGTCTATTCCCACGTTTTAAAACAAACGAACGTTGATAAACTGCTTGCTATACATAATCGAGTATGTGCGACTCGAAAATTTCACATATTTAGTTTTCCTGATATGGTCCTACGGTTCTTCCTACAATGTCGCCTCTTCATTTTGTGGATACAAAAATAAATGCTCGAGAAACCATTTTCTTAAAAGGAAAGAAAATGGAAACATTCCTCAAAACGTTTCTTCACCGACACAATCACCAAGAAATTTCCCACTATTACCGGTTTCAACAGTAATCTTCAGAGTTAAAGTGCACAGCCGGCCGTGGTAACCGAGCGGTTATAGGCTCTTCAGTCTGGAACCGCGCGACCGCTACGGTCGCAGGTTCGAATCCTGCCTCGGGCATGGATATGTGTGATGTCCTTAGGTTATTTAGGTTTAAGTAGTTCTAAGTTCTAGGGGACTGATGACCTCAGCAGTTAAGTCCCATAGTGCTCAGAGGCAGTTAGAGTGCACCTGCCGAATATGCAGTGACAACATTTTACGTTCTCGCGATGACTTACGCCCTAAAAACCGATATGCTTAAGTGATTTACTGATTATGCCCGTGAATATATATTTATTTTTGAAAATCTGTTTTTCACTATAGTGTCCATACCACACTAGTTTTACTTTACAAAATGTTTCTACAAATCTTCCAACAACTTTTTTTCACATAGTAGTGCAAAAAATACTCAGAGGATTTGGAACTTGCACAGAGATGAATCATTTTTTCAGAAATATATGAACCAAAAAATTCAGCTACTTTGAAGTTTATTCAATGCGGAATGTAAGAAATGGCTCTGAGCACTATGGGACTTAACATCTGAGGTCATCAGTCCCCTAGAACTTAGAACTACTTAAACCTAACTAACCTAAGGACATCACACACATCCATGGCCGAGGCAGGATTCGAACCTGCGACCGTAGCGGTCGCGCGGTTCCCGACTGAAACGCCTAGAGCCGCTCGGCCACAGCGGCCGGCGGGAATGTAAGATACAATTTTGTAACTTACATTGGGTCATATAAAAAAAAAACGATAATTGTCAGTTTGTGGTGGGCTGACATATTGTCAGGCACGAAGAGATGAAGTGTTCCAGCGTAAATTTCGAGGGAAAGGTGTGGCGATGGTGGAGTATTTTCAGGGGATTCACGAGTGTCTGGTGCTGGACACTTGTCGCAATACCTGACAAGAGGTGCCCACATAAACTGGCTTTTATCAGAAATATTGACCCTTAGACGATATGTCTAATAGTGTATTTTAAATACAACAGTATGCCGTCTTAGGCACTGTATAACATTAAAACACTTGATAATGGCACTTTAAAGCCGAAATAATCGTGTAAATAATGTAACACTGCAAATAAAAAAAAGTCTAATGGCGGTACTGACTTTAAAAAAGAAATGATTCGTATTTGCAAGAAATTATGCTCTTCATCTGATGATTATATGGATTACATTGACTTTAATGAACAGTTGCATATGTCAAAATTCTGCAGTGGAAACTAGCACCAAATCGTCGACGTACATTCTCAATGTTGGACATAATCATTGGTAATGGAGCATAGTTACTTAAAATAAATTTAGCTCATGATATAATATTACAGAGCTAGTAGCTATGACTATCTATTTCTCTCTTTCCATTTGGTCGATTTTATAAGTGTAAGACAAAAATGGCGAGGGCAAAATACAATACAATACAATACAATACAATGCAATACAATACAATACAATACAATACAAATCGAAACGGCGAGCGGGTGTCTGAGGCCGTTGCTGATGCAGTTAATACACTGCTTTGTAGTACCATTTCGACCTGGTGCAACATCTCCGGTAAACAAGGATCAGTAGTAAAGAGAAATATTGTGGACATAGTAATTCATTACTTACCGCCACATTCTTCTAGTATCTGTACTGTTTCGCCGATTTCCAGTGGCAGGCCGTACCTCGTATCACCACGCCAGTTGTATATAACTGCAACAAAAGATGAACAAATTACGGTCACTCAGTAAAACTGGATTTTAAGATGCTAGAGTTTTGTGCCACAACACCACTAGACAAGTTTCATTGTCGCGGTGGACAGTTGTTAAAATGTTTTGGCTCTTCAGAGGTTGTGACCTAGTCTTTCAAAGTAGGTCGGTGAGGTACTCAAACATGTTTCTGATTTTTAATAAACTTACGCGTTGGAACTATTAACTGTCGAAAATTCATGCAGGAACTGAGGCGAATGACAGCGACATCATTAAATCCATAAGAAACGTAGGGACCAATTATTTCTGGCGCTTTATTTTTGTATGAAGAGTTTCGAGATTTCATCATTTTCCAAATGGATTAAATGTATTTGCATAATCATAGTGTTGTACGAGGAACTGCACTATGAATGCGGCAGCTATCTGTCGTACTACCTTCAATACTTCCTTCTTCCGCCACTAAGCACCTGTTGCACACATTGAACAAATACTAGTGCTCGGGTATTGTGCTTTTCTTAGACTGTTTCTGCTTAGAAACTTATTTGATTGTTGCCGACGGAAACGTGCACATAAGCAGACCACATGGCAGATACTTTATAGTATTTCAAGTGGTAACCTGGTATGTATAGCATTTGCTTGGAAATGTAAGAAGAAATTATAGATTACAGCATTAAAATCAGATGCAGTATTCAAAGTATAGTCGAAATAAAGGAGTCAACTGCGTAACAACATTAAGCCCGCTGAAGGCTGCTGAAAGCCCGAAACGCATCCTGAGGAAAATAAGTGCTAAAAAAATGAGTGTTATTGTTCAAACCAGTGACCTGCCGGAGTTGAGAAAACCGCGTAAAAACTAATTCTAAACAAAGGAGGTCTAGACTGAAAGTTTCAATGCTACTGTCACACAGACTCTAGGTTGGCCTGTTTCAACATTAACAAGGCTATAACATTCTACAGTCATTTAGTACGCGAGCGCTAAGAGGCTTTTGGTTTAACATATAACCAACAAACACATCAGACCGTTTCCGACGGCTTGACGAAAACATGTGGATGACTCCAAAACCCGTCATGCACAACTCAACATCGAAAATAAAAAGAGCTAAATTTCAAAGGAAAGGCTATAGGGTATAAAATTCCTTAGAGACTGAAGTCGTCAGAGACGGGATACTAGTCCATTAGACGATAAGAATGGGGAAAAGGATTGGTAGTGATCACGTTGCAGAAAATATCTCGTCGTAATTGATTTCAGGAAACAATAGAAAATGAAATCAGGATGGGTTAAACCTTAAAACAAGATTACTAGCAAAACCTTTCCAGTATTTTGTTCAACAAACTCTTACGCAACGCATGAGAACAAACCTCTTTCATTATTATCCACTGAACACGACGATAGAATATTAATGGCACATATACAGGGTGTTTCATAAATGACCGGTATATTTGAAACGGCAATAAAAACTAAACGAGCAGCGATAGAAATACACCGTTTGTTGCAATATGCTTGGGACAACAGTACATTTTCAGGCAGACAAACTTTCGAAATTACGGTAGTTACAATTTTCAACAACAGATGGCGCTGCAAGTGATGTGAAAGATATAGAAGACAACGCAGTCTGTGGGTGCGCCATTCTGTACGTCGTCTTTCTGCTGTATATCTGTGCAGTTAACGTAGCTCTGATATTACATGTGGGATAACTATTTAAACAGGGTGACGTGTGTGTGCGAGATGAACAAATAATCATAAGTCACCTTCATTCGAACGCTTACTATGAAATAATTAGACAACTGATACATTACTTCCTGTCCTGGCCACAGAAGGGCATCCGGACGCCCTGTAAAACTAACTTACCCAAACCTATAACAAAATGCCGACCCGCGATACACGGGAGGCGGCCAAGAAAACGAGGAATTAGTGTCAAGAAAATTGCACTGTACTACGGAAAATTTTGGCACTAACTTCGATAGCCAGTTGGAAGAGCTATTTAGATTGTTATATGACGCCAGGGGCCTTTCCTAGCCTCGAGTAGAGGACACACTGCGAGAAAACTGTTTTTTCCACCAGACACCCGCTCCTACGGCCGATATTTGTTTCGTTATGGAGGAGTCGTCCATTCTGTTCCGAACAATCTCCGTATTAAGTCCGCCCTCGTCTGTATAAAGTTATTATAGAAATTGCTGGTAAATGTCGTATTGTAGAAAGGGCGATGCGGATCTTTTAGGGCTCGCCCGCGGGGGTGATTTTTCTCACCGTGACTGTTTCGCCACTCTCGTCCAGTCTGTGAATATATGCGTAGATGCGCGCATCCTATGACGTGACAGCCGGGAGATACTTGTCTGTCAACTCGCGTACAAGCCCGTGCAAAATTGTCACTGCGCTGCCAACGTTTGATAGCCGTGCGTGCAAGGGTGACAAAATTGTCACATTCCATCCATTCTCCGCTCCCCGACACAATTGATGTGTCGACAGAAGTGCCGACACAGTGTGATTTGAGGGGACCGCAATGCACGCTATAAACACACGAAGGATGGCGTGAGGTCTGAAACAGGATACGTAATGAATGCTATAAAGAAAAGTACGTAGTTTTTGCAATACTTAACTTTAATCCATCCTTGTTGTATACATCGTTCTTGATGAGACATGCTTTATACGATAAGTATCAATTGCTATGTAAGGCTAATGGCGCCTTGCTAGGTCGTAGCCATGGACTTAGCTGAAGGCTATTCTAACTATCTGCTCGGCAAAGGAGCGAGGCTTCGTCAGTGTAGTCGCTAGCAAAGTCGTCCGTACAACTGGGGCGAGTGCTAGTCCGTATCTCGAGACCTGCCTTGTGGTGGCGCTCGGTCTGCGATCACACAGTGGCGACACGCGGGTCCGACATGTACTAATGGACCGCGGCCGATTTAAAACTACCACCTAGCAAGTGTGGTGTCTGGCGATGACACCACATTCCTCCCCCGCCCATCGGCGAACGGTCGTGTTATAAGGCTTCCGCCCGCCGTGGGGAGGACCCCATGTTGTCGTATGCGATGAGGTGGGGAGCCTAACAACAGGCGAGGCTGTGCCATCCGCACCCGGCCATTCAGTCCGAGGGGAGCTAGGAAACGCATTGTTGCTCTTTTTGTCTTCATATCGCTCTCAGCCCCGAGATGGTCGCTCGCCGGCTGAGTTGCTCCACGGTTGTCCTCATAGAACCTTGATGTCTTAGCTGCATCCGCCGCATCAGATTCCTGTGCAGCGGCAGACTCCTGCTTTTGCTCCAGGCGACGTTGTATTTTATCGCAACTATCGCGGTTCACAGCGTTGGCTCGCAGGGCGCATTCTTCGCTGCCTCGGCCGTGCTATGTATTTGGTTTTGGGGGCCTCTGGTGAGGTGTGTCGGCATCTCAATCAGCTGCGCCTCTGTCGTCGTACGGGTTCTGCCGCTCACCATCTGCTTTCAGCGACGGTGCCGTCCGGTCAGCGCCCTGGGGACCGATCTACTGGCTCGCCTCATCCCCAGGTGTTACCGACGCTGCCTTCCATTTTGCCCCATGGCGACGCGTCGCCACCGCCGCCGCCGCTTGGTCTCCCGCTGGCGCCGCCCGCAGTGGACGCTTCGCTGCAACCGCCAAGCGCCTCCCTAGGTCACGCGCCGCCGATCGCTTCCCGTGACCAGCTGTCCTCCGCCATGGAACTCTTGCCCGCTCCGGACCACATGGCGACGAGTCAAAAAAGGGTCTTATTCTTTCTACTTGCTTACATTTACTTGCGTCATGGCTTCTCCAGATGTACTGTCCGAATTTTATCGCTTGCAGAATCAGCAGACGCAGGCGTTATTGGATGCCCTTGGACAGCTCGTTCAGGGTCAACGTGCGATGCAAACCGATGCGGCAGCCGCCGCTTCACCGCTACCGCAGCCACAACATGCTGTTGCAACCCCGTTCCGGCCGTTTGACCCAGCTAAGGAAACATGGACGGAGTGGTCACGCCAACTTGGATTTCATCTCGCCACCTACAGAATTCAAGGTAACGAGCGGCAGCCTCACTTATTGTCGTGTGTAGGGGTGCAAACGTACCGTGTGATAGTGAAATTATTTCCCCGACGCGACGTAGCAACTCTGTCCTATGAAGAAATTTTGTCGGCGTTAGATGCCTATTTCAAAGAAACAGTCAATGTAGTTGCAAAGAGGTATACTTTCTTTCGTACGAAACGTACGGCCGGTCACACTAATAGGGAGTGGGTTGCAACTTTGCAAGGCCTTACAAGGGATTGTGCTTTTGAGTGTGAATGTGGACTCCCTTATTCAGATACTATGGTACGTGATGCAATTGCACAGAACGTTTCTGATGTTCGTATACGGGAACAGATTTTGAAGCTAGTTAATCCCTCCCTTCAACAAGTGATAGATATATTGGATAGGCAAGACACACTTGACATTGCTCAGGAATCATTTGCAACTTCGCCAGCTGTGTGTCACATTAACCGGCCCGCCGGGCGAGCTTCACGGAACTGTAAACAGCCCTCGCGCACGTCCGCGCAGCTACGTGTCCCGCGCAAGCACGCAAATGCAGTGAAATCATGCCCGCGGTGTGCTACTAGACATTCGCGTGACAATTGCCCGTCACGCCAAGCTATTTGTTTGTACTGTAATAAGAAAGGACATGTTCAAAGTGTTTGCCAGAAAAAGCTCAGATCAGACACTCATCATTCCAGGCCCTTTGCTTCGCGCCGGAATCGAACCAAGGACACTCAGGCTCGTGGACCTTCACCCGTGGACATTCATGTAGTTAATTCCACTCCGTCCAGTGCCACGTTCTCTAACAGTGACTGTGTTCGTCCCACAAAAAGTGTGCGTCGACGTCGCCGGAAATCACGTCAATTAGGAAGTGATGCTGTATCAGTTCAAATTGCACGAGACAGTCGCTCTTGTCGTCAGCAGGACAATAAACTTTTTGTAGATTTGGACTTTAATGGCAAGGTCATTCCATTCCAGCTCGATACCGGAGCTGCAGTTTCATTGATCAATCACGACACATCAACAATGACACACAAACATGGCATTAACGTCTTTGCACAATGTGACTGTGCACAAAGACGATAGCGATAATGCTATTCTTATACACTGAAGCGCCAAAGGAACTGGTACGGGCATGAGTATTCAAATACGGCGCTGCGGTCGGCAACGTCTATATAAAACAAGTGTCTGGCGCAGTTGTTAGAGCGGTTACTGCTGCTACAATAGCAGGTTCTCAAGATTTGAGTGAGGTTGAACGTGGTGTTATAGTCGGCGAATGAGTGATGGGACACAGCATCTCCAAGGAAGCGATGAAGTGGGATTTTTACGTACGACTATTTCACGTGTGTGCCGTGAATATCAAGAATTCAGTAAAACATCAAATCTCCGACACCGCTGCGTCCGAGAAAAGATCCTGCAAGAACGGAACCAACAATGACTGAAAGAAATCGTTCAAGGTGACAGAAGTGTAACCCTTCCGCAAATTGCTGCACATTTAGACATGTTTACCAGTTTCTTTGGCTCTTCAGTGTAGAAGAATATGGCAACAAAAATTTGAAGGATGGTTTGAACAAATACGAAAATCAACGGATGGGAAGAAATCAGATAATATTTTTGAGTGCCCGAACAACTTGTTTAGCTGGGATGGACAGTTTCATGTTCGCATTTTTGTATGGTAAGCAGATAAAATGCGAAATACTCATAATTACTTAAAACGTACAACACTCATCCGAAAATACTGAAAAAAATTCTTTGAAGGTGGTTGAAGTTTATGAACCATTGTGTAAAACTTTCCTCTTATTGGCCAGTCATTCCCAAGAGTGCGTACTCGCTATTCTTTATATTTGCTCTCACGAGTTCGCAAATAATGTCAGTATCTTCAAAATCCATATTAACAAATGATGCTTGGATTTAATGTATATATTCGTGACAGCCATCGTTCGTGAGTGCATTCCATTTTGATGACGTGACGTGACATTGCTGGAAACAATTTTGTCACGGTCAAAAAAATCAAGCGTGCGCGCTAGCCATTATACACTCCTGGAAATGGAAAAAAGAATACATTGACACCGGTGTGTCAGACCCACCATACTTGCTCCGGACACTGCGAGAGGGCTGTACAAGCAATGATCACACGCACGGCACAGCGGACACACCAGGAACCGCGGTGTTGGCCGTCGAATGGCGCTAGCTGCGCAGCATTTGTGCACCGCCGCCGTCAGTGTCAGCCAGTTTGCCGTGGCATACGGAGCTCCATCGCAGTCTTTAACACTGGTAGCATGCCGCGACAGCGTGGACGTGAACCGTATGTGCAGTTGACGGACTTTGAGCGAGGGCGTATAGTGGGCATGCGGGAGGCCGATTGGACGTACCGCCGAATTGCTCAACACGTGGGGCGTGAGGTCTCCACAGTACATCGATGTTGTCGCCAGTGGTCGGCGGAAGGTGCACGTGCCCGTCGACCTGGGACCGGACCGCAGCGACGCACGGATGCACGCCAAGACCGTAGGATCCTACGCAGTGCCGTAGGGGACCGCACCGCCACTTCCCAGCAAATTAGGGACACTGTTGCTCCTGGGGTATCGGCGAGGACCATTCGCAACCGTCTCCATGAAGCTGGGCTACGGTCCCGCACACCGTTAGGCCGTCTTCCGCTCACGCCCCAACATCGTGCAGCCCGCCTCCAGTGGTGTCGCGACAGGCGTGAATGGAGGGACGAATGGAGACGTGTCGTCTTCAGCGATGAGAGTCGCTTCTGCCTTGGTGCCAATGATGGTCGTATGCGTGTTTGGCGCCGTGCAGGTGAGCGCCACAATCGGGACTGCATACGACCGAGGCACACAGGGCCAACACCCGGCATCATGGTGTGGGGAGCGATCTCCTACACTGGCCGTACACCACTGGTGATCGTCGAGGGGACACTGAATAGTGCACGGTACATCCAAACCGTCATCGAACCCATCGTTCTACCATTCCTAGACCGGCAAGGGAACTTGCTGTTCCAACAGGACAATGCACGTCCGCATGTATCCCGTGCCACCCAACGTGCTCTAGAAGGTGTAAGTCAACTACCCTGGCCAGCAAGATCTCCGCATCTGTCCCCCATTGAGCATGTTTGGGACTGGATGAAGCGTCGTCTCACGCGGTCTGCACGTCCAGCACGAACGCTGGTCCAACTGAGGCGCCAGGTGGAAATGGCATGGCAAGCCGTTCCACAGGACTACATCCAGCATCTCTACGATCGTCTCCATGGGAGAATAGCAGCCTGCATTGCTGCGAAAGGTGGATATACACTGTACTAGTGCCGACATTGTGCATGCTCTGTTGCCTGTGTCTATGTGCCTGTGGTTCTGTCAGTGTGATCATGTGATGTATCTGACCCCAGGAATGTGTCAATAAAGTTTCCCCTTCCTGGGACAATGAATTCACGGTGTTCTTATTTCAATTTCCAGGAGTGTAGAAGTTGACACAACTGACTGTTTCGAGTGACATTTTTATAATTAGACAAGGTGACTAGCAGATTAGCGTATCTCATATTTCGTATAAGTTTTTGTGAAAAGCGGAGCATTAGATCTTTCCAGTTTTGGGGCATACAAATATACTTTTTAACTAACCGGCCAATAATGATTACGCTTGGTAGAGTTGAACATTGGACAACATCAGATTTTCAAATCGGGAACGTTCAAAGACTGAATATACTTCAGGTTTCCCAGATCGAACCTTACCTTATTTCTGGAAAGGCATGCCTTACTTTCAGTAACTTAACTATAGACAGTGGCTTTTAGAAGACAATGCTAAGCAACAAATGAACTGAAGATTAAAGACGCCGGCCGCAGTGGCCGAGCGGTTCTAGGCGCTTCGGTCTGGAACCGACCGACCGCTACGGTCGCAGGTTCGAAATGGGTGCGTGTGATGTCCTTAGGTTAGATAGGTTTAAGTAGTTCTAACTTCTTGGGGACTGTTGACCTCAGATGTTGAGTCCCATAGTGCTCAGAGCCATTTGAACCATTTGAAGGTTAAAGGTAACTCTTCTAGGCTACTGTGTGAAATCTTATGGGACTTAACTGCTAAGGTCATCAGTCCCTAAGCTTGCACACTACTTAACCTGCATTATCCTAAGGACAAACACACACACCCATGCCCGAGGGAGGGCTCGGACCTCCACCGGGACCAGCCGCACAGTCCATGACTGCAGTTCTAGACTACTTTCAGGCCATTGTTGCATGGACGCAAAATAGATTTGACAAATAACTACTTCAGATAGTAGAAAGCGAACATTGCATAAAGAAAGCAGGATGTGATTAGGTTGTTCTATGCTTAACAGTATTTAATTTTCCATTTTCCGAACATAAATACCGGACTGCCGAGGTGAAAATAGAAGTGCCGCCCCCAAAAAGGTGCGGTATTACATCGTTGCAGAACTTGGAAGGGCACAGCACTCTATGTGAAGAGCCAAAGGCAGCATGGCGTGTCTTTATTTAATGTATTGCAATACATATAGAAAGATTACAAAGCTACTATATGTCAAAATTTAAACACAGGTCCTCAGCATAAAACACAATTGACAACAGCTATATACGGATATAAGGGTCTTTTACATGTGTTATCACACCACTCGTCGTTGTCAGCAAATCTTCAACAGGATACTTGTAAGCACGTAACAGTCACACGATGGTGATGAAAATTGCCTCACTTGTGGAGAGTGTCTGCAAATCTTCCATGGCAGGGTAGTCCAAATTGCCCGGCACTGGTCGAATCCACGGGGTTTCTTCTGAATGCAAGGGGCAGTTTCAGGCATTGTGGAGTGTGGAGGTCAGTGGCGGGGGGCGGGGCAATGACTGCTCGCGTCCGCGACAATGCATAAGTCACAGGTGCCTTCTGGGTGGTACTAAAGAACAGTTACTTAAAGGCAAATATCTAAAGCTAACGAGCAGAGACAGCCAGATAATCTCAAAGATCTCCTGGCTAAAATGAATTTGTCACAAGGCACAGCGTGTCCCTTTTAGTGTGTCAACAGTGCTAGTGCCTGTGGTATTAATCCTGACAGCTGGGTTCTCTTGCCATCTGTAGTTAACAGTAAACCTGAACCATTGTGTATTGTGCTCTTATCCCCTTGTGCCATATTCCACACAGCCTTCGTATTCGGGGTCACTAAAGCATGACAGTGAGTAGGGTTGAACCAGGAGAGAGCTGCTTCGAACATTAATAGTCGGAATGGTTTTCACCACTTACATTTGGGCATCAAACGCAGCACAGGTTCTTGCGTACGGTTTCCGATCAGGGAATCAATGTCTTCGCTTCAAGCATACGCCTCTTAGCTGTTAATTATAGACTGGAGGCATATGGCTGTGTTCCACATCTTCATCTACGTTGTTGGTGATCAGTCTTCTGTCGCAAGTTTTAAGTGTTCCACCAACACTTATGCTCCAGAGACACTGCAGTTGCAAGGAAAGAATCACATACATTTTCTGAAAACCGTTCGGTAATAAGGAAACGGGTAACGTTGACAGCACTTGCGCTGGGTGTAATTTAATTTAACGTGTACTGAATGTTCCACTGTAGACTCACTATCCAATCCCAACTGTGAATTGACGTGAAAATTTTCTAAGTCTAGGGGACTGATGACCTCAGATGTTAAGTCCCATAGTGCTCATAGCCATTTGAACCATTTTGATTCCAACTGATTTCTCATACACAAACAGCAGTTGACCGGTGTTGCCTGGTGAAACGTTGTTGTGATGCCTCGTGTAAGGAGGAGAAATGCGTACCATCACGTTTCCGACTTTGATAAAGGTCGGATGGTAGCCTATCGCGATTGCGGTTTATCGTATCGCGACATTGCTGCTCGCGTTAGTCGAGATCTAATGACTGTTAGCAGAATATGGAATTGGTGGGTTCAGGAGGGTAATACGGAACGCCATGCTGGATCCCAACGGCCTCGTATCAATAGCAGTCGAAATGACAGGCATCTTATCCGCATGGCTGTAACGGATCGTGCAGCCACGTCTCGATCCCTGAGTCAACAGATGGGGACGTTTACAAGACAACAACCATCTGCACGGACAGTTCGACGACATTTGCAGCAGCATGGACTATCAGCTCGGAGACCATGGCTGCCGTTACCCTTGACGCTGCATCACAGACAGGAGCGCCTGCGATGGTGTACTCAACGACGAATCTGGGTGCACGAATGGCAAAACGACATTTTTTCGGATGAATCCAGGTTCTGTTTACAGCATCATGATGGTCGCATCCGTGTTTGGCGACATCGCGGTGAACACACTTTGGAAGCGTGTATTCGTCATCGCCATACTGACGAATCACCCGACGTGATGGTAAGGGGTGACATTGGTTACACGTCTCGGTCACCTCTTGCTCGCATTGACGGCACTTTGAACAGTGGACGTTACATTTCAGATTTGTTACGATCCGTTGCTCTACCCTTCATTCGATCCCTGCGAAACGCTACATTTCAGCAAGATAATGCATGACCGCGTGTTGCAGGTCCTGTACAGGCATTTCTGGATACAGAAAATGTTCGACTGCTGCCCTGGCCAGCACATTCTCCAGATCTCTCACCAACTGAAAACGTCTGATCAATGGTGGCCGAGCAACTGGCTCGTCACAATACGCCAGTCACTACTCTTGATGAACTGTGGTATCGTGTTGAAGCTGCATGGGCTACTGTACCTGTACACGCCATCCAAGATCTGTATGACTCAATGCCCAGTCGTATCAAGGCCGTTATTACGGCCAGAGGTGGTTGTTCTGGGTACTGATTTCTCAGGATCTATGCACCCAAATTGCGTGAAAATGTAATCACATGTCAGTTCTAGTATAATATATTTGTCTAATGAACACTCGTTTATCATCTGCATTTGTTCTTGGTGTAGCAATTTTAATAGCCAGTAGTGTATAATCTTTCAGAATCCACAGAGCTCCCTATAAAACTCTGTATGTCCATTTTTTTCAGAGAAGGATGCGGGACTCGGCTGTTTAGTACAGGATATAAAATCAAATGTTTTTCAGCCATCTAATTTCCGAACTGTTATTTTGTTTGGCTATCAGTATCGGTGATTTACTACGCCATCATCAGGATCCCCGACTGACGTGTAGGAAGATCCCAGCCTCGGTTGCGGCCAAAATAGGGGCCAGCAAACGCATACTGGTGTCTGGAGATTTCTGCTTGATACAGCGATCACTTCGACCATTATCAAAATTCGGCAGATGATGGTTGAAGGTATCGCTGTATCAAGCAGAAATCTACAGATACCAGTATTTGCATCATGGCCCCTATTTCGAGCGAAACCGAGGCAGGAATCTTCCTGCACGTCGTTCGGGAATCTGAAGATGGCGTAGTAAATCGCCGAAACTAGTAGAGAAATAAAATAAGTTCGGAAATTAGACGGCTGAAAGGTGTTTCATTTGATATATTACAAAACTCGTTTTTAGAAAAAGTTTTATTTGAAAACCAAACATTTTAGTACCACTCTAATGGCACACTTACATATAGGTTTTGTAGCCAGTTATCACTAAAAAATGAAAATACCTTTTATAATCAAGATCAAACAAATACCGAAAAATACCGCTTATTCGGAACTAAAATAACGGTGTAGGTTTTAAACCAGTTCGTTTTTCCCATCCCTAACGCGCGCGCGGGTGTGTGAGTGTGAGTGTGAGTGTGGAATTACGAAAAATACTACTTGGTTATTCGTAAGTACCTCTGGGTTTTCAGAAGTCAAAAAATGGTACACGTCAATGGAAAGAGCATATCTCCATATTGAGATTCAAAATACGAGACGTGGCGAGGTGCATTACGGGGCAGGCATTTCAAAACATGTAGGTAAATCATCCGCTCCGTATTGTCACACTGAATTAGTTCGCGCCTACAGTTACGCAACACAGTGAACAGATTTACACAGCTGGCTGCTGTAACGCCTCACCAGGCAATTCGTGTCAGCGACTTCAGTTAATCGCAAACACGAATTGACGTTTGCGACGTCACCGGCGTTGCCCATATTGAGCACTAGCAATGCGAGTAAAGGACGTGGAGAGATGCTCTATCCACTACCCGTCTATTTTCTGTATCAGTAGGCGTACTGCGCAACTGCTGTATTGGTCATTAAATAAGATGCAACCAGCTTACAAATCATTTTATTTGACGCGTTTCGGGTAGAGCCCCTCATCTTGACCGTTCGACTCCTCGGCATCCTTGACATCTAATATTATAATTAATACCCATGTACCGAATATGTTGTTGTTACCACTTAGCCTAACGGTTTTGGAAATTATATTAGGTCTTCTATTCCCCATTGCGTTGCTATGGTCTTTTATTATTAAATTATGAGTTTTAGCTTTTAACGAGTTTCACTTGCACGGTTTCCCTCACCTAATCGTGCGAAGGTTTAAGTCCTTACCCTGTCTTACGAGTGCTTTAATTATTTCTATTTTATTGTTCCTTTTAAAACTGTTGTTATTCACTTGTTTTATTTTTGAGACTTTGTTTTTAGAGTTTGAATTTATGTAACTGTTCTGGAATGTTTATTCTGTTTATCTGTCAGATTATATGTACGTTTTTCTCAGCGATGATATCTTTTCTGTAACTGTGAATTTCTATTCTTCGTTCATTTTATTATTCACACTTTGTAGACTTCAGTAAATGTTTAACTTAGTATATTATATTTCTTAGGAGAAAGGAAAAAAATGTGCTTTTTCTCGTTACGTGAGGCTACTTTTGTATTCATCTCCATCCTCTGGTGGCTTAAATTATCTTCATGCTTATTGTGTTGTAGCTAGTCAGTTAGTCTGTCATGACTGTTTTGTTTGTCACATAGACCCTACTGTCTTCATATAAGGCACCAGTTATTGTACTACACGAAAAAAAAGTAAATTCGTTACAAACTATGGCGTGCACACACTTTATTCAACATGTAAACGTCACTACAGATATTCAGATTTAGGTTATGACATGTTTGATATGCCTGCTATGATTGGCGATAATGTGGCGCAGACGAATAGCGAAATTCTGTATGACCCGTTGAAGTGTTGAACATCGATGCTGCCGATAACCACCTGAATGGCTGTTTACAGCTCAGCAATGGTTTTTGGGGTTATTGCTGTACACCTCGTCTTTCATATAGCCCACAAAAAGGAGTCACACGTGTTCAGATCCGGAGAATATGGCGGCCAATCGAGACCCATGCCAATGGCCTCTGGGCACCCCAGATCGGACTGCGATCCCCAAAGTGCTTCTCCAGGACATCAAACACTCTCCTGCGTCGACGGCGTCGAGCTCTGTCTTGCATGAACCACATCTTGTCGAAATCACGGTCCCTTTGGATAAGGGAATGAAATCATTTTCCAAACCCATCACGTACCGTTCGGTAGTCACCGTGCCATCAAGGAATATCGCACCGATTATTCCGTGACTAGACATTGCACACCACAGAGTCACTCGTTGAGGGTGAAGAGACTCCTCGATCGCGAAATGCGGATTCTCAGTCACCCAGACGCACCAACTTTGCTTATTCATGAACCCATCCAAATGAAAGGGGGCTTCATCGCTAAACCAAACCATACTAATTCCCATCATGCCCCGTGGTCAATCGTGCAGTTTAAACGTCCTAACGCAAACCGTTCAGAAGTTATGACGACTTTATTTCATATAGTTCAGTAATTGTCATCCTCTATATCTTATCACAAAGATGTTCAAGATGTGTGATTCAGATATTTAATTTTGAAGATACTCGTAGTTTGATACTCTTGTACATTTTTTGAATACTTACATTTTCTGCTATTTTCTATGTATTTCTGGTTTGATGATGGGTCCTACCCGAAACGTATCAAATAAAATCACTGGTTTATCAGCTGGTGGCTTCTTATTTAGTGACCAATACAGCAACTGCGCAGTACTCCTCTCTGTTTGTAGTATGGTCGCATTCTTCCCGCGTGATTTGACGTCACAATTACAAGGTATTTTCTGTATGTCTCACAATTTTTACGCAGCGGTCTTCTGAAACCATGGAGATACTTACAAATGACCATGTATAATTATACAACTGGCTAGTTCCTTATCACAACAATAAATCGCAAATATGATCCACGGAACTTATAAATAACATACTCCACTTATGTTTTCACTAAATAGCAATTTCTCCCAGTACGAGACACCAGCGCGTGTAGTTGCTATTTTCGGTTTTATTTTCTGTATACCACAATGATGTGTTGCTTGACATTGGACTCATATTCGAGATAAAAAAGCTTATCCCTATCCCGCACTGATAAAGATAGATAAACCGTGGTTTCTTTAAACTTGCACATGTCAGAATGGTTCCCCTGACAAAAACACAGATTTCCTATCTCAGCCTTGCTGAATTCCATTGGTCTCTAAGTCTCTAATAATCTCAACGTCGACAGGAAGATAAAGTAGACTTTACATTCGTAAATATACTGCGTTAATGCAATATTATTAGCTCACTACTCAACGAAATTTGCCAGTATTCGTGGAAAAAAATTGTACACTCATGACACATTTTTTCAGATATGGTGTAATTTTGATTTAGTGGTCTAAAGATGAGAGCTATGGAGCAAAAGATACTCTCACGGAAATGTATACTCATATTCTTCTCTCTCTCTCTCTCTCTCTCTCTCTCTCTCTCTCTCTCTCTCTCTCTCTCTCTCTGTGTGTGTGTGTGTGTGTGTGTGTGTGTGTGTGTGTGTGTGTGTGTGTGTGTGCGCGTGTGTGAGATTTTATTATTTGACGCAACTGATCGTCAGGATGAACAAACGTCAAGAGTTTATATATATATTCCAGCACGAAGTTGTAACAGCGAATACATGTTTGAAGAGGAGCCTGGTGGAGGCAAAAGAAACTAACTTCATGGTTCAGTATGAACCAGTATGAATATAATTCAACAAGAAACTGCAAAGACACTTGGTTTTCACGTTCTGTCAAACTGTCCGTTCATTATCTCTGGCCGCTCTTTGTACTAATGGTTTTAAACACTAACACTCGCGCAATGAAGTGCAGACTCATTATACTGAAAGTGGTGTAAGTCCATTTGTAGTCTATAATTGTGCCGCCGCTAACACGATTCTCCGGAAACGGCAACGCACATTGAGCGGCAGGTCGCTTAGCCTCAATTTTCTGCCAATTATGCTGCCAGGACAACAATAGCGTATAATTTATTTACCTAACAACCAGGCGCAACGAACGGCTGTCAATACAATTATTTTCTGTTACGTTTCAACAAGAAAGATTTCAGAACAAATGAGATATCGCACAATTCGTGGTTATTTTGGTAAAGGTCAGTGCATTAAAATAGTTGCCTCGGGCGTTTGAACACGACCGCCGCCCCACGACGACAAACACGAAAAGCAGTGCCGCCAGATGCAGTAAAGTGCGGATACGCGCGCCGTCCGACAGCGAGAAAGACACTTATCAGGGCCGGCGTCAACGTGTTAATTGTAAGACAATTACTGTTATTAATCAATTATCTGCTCGCACTGACAACACAAGAACTCTTCGTCAGACGTTTAAGTTGTCATAACTTTGGGTCGCTGAGTGAGGCAGCAATCTGAGACAGAGAACAGTTAATAACAATTTGTCCATTTTATTTGGACTGTTGAGCTCCGTGGCCGTGGATAATGATATTTCACTATAAAAATATAGCAACCAGCCACTTTTTAATGCGTTTTTATTTATGCCAATATGCATTTCGGGTTTGCACCCATCTTCAGCTGGCAAATTACATGTATCTTCAGTGGTACAATCTCGACAGCAGTTTGACTCCTGCGGCTGGCCTGTGCAAAAGCAACGATTCCAATCATTTACTTCAATTTCGCGAGTTTAAAGTTACGCATTATCAGTTGTTCATTTTACTTACATTCTCCTCTCCTTGTTTTTTCTTGGCTTTTCTTCTTTTTTGCAACAACACAAACACTTTTTGTCACGTATTTTACACAGGCGCACTGCGTTATCCGCCATGTTGTCGACTGACAGTTTTTGTTCACATACAAGCGGTTTATCTATGGACAGAGTTATATTTTACGAAAGTTTTGAGGTTCTAAGATAAGCTACTGTTTTCTAAACATTGACTTGGGTGATAGAAGTATTCTAAGTACGATGTATACAATTTTTTTTTTTTTTTTTTTGGCAGTATTGAAGATAATAAACTAACATAACACATTTATACAAAGCAGTAATTCATACATTTACAATATAACAAATATAGAATTAAGATTTTAGAATTAAGATTTTTACGTTGTATATTATTACATGCATTGTTGGGTTTATATTAGATTGTTATGTCTTGATTGTGCTTAGTAAGTGGTTTGATAAGTAGAGTGTGGAAGTTTTTCAGAAATATTCGGTTTGGTAGCTCTGTTTGGTCGTTAAGTATGTCAGAAGGGGATGCATGTTTATATGAATAAATTCCGATTTCTTCAAAGAGGTTAATTCTTTTTCCTTTGTTGACTAGGTGGAGAACTTGTAGGTTATGGGATATGTCTGTTACTTAATGTTATTCTTCTGCTACATGTTTGGCGAATGTGGATTTATTTAAGTTTTTTAAGCGAAGAGCATCCATGTGTTCTCGAAACCGTATGTTGAAGTTCCTCCCTGTTTGGCCTATGTATGTTTTTGGACATGAGTTGCAGTTAAGTTTGTATATTCATGATTGATTGTACGGTTTGGTATTATTTTTAATGTTATGGATAGCTTTGTCCTCTATTTCGTTACTTGTATAGTAGCGGATTTTTATATCTGTTCCTTGGAACAGGTTTGCTATTTTATATGACAGCTTTCCTACAAATGGCAAGCTTACACATTTTTCTTTTGGCTGTGTTGTGGTATTCTTTAATGCTGTTTTGTTATTGTATTTGGTTATGTGGGGATTTATCTTAGAGTTTAGTTCATCTATTAATTTTGGATTGTAACCATTATTGTAAGCAATTGCTTTGATGGTGTTTAGTTCTTCTATTTGGTCAGCTGGTTCTAGTAGTATTTTGTGCATTCTGTTTAGCATTTAGCATTTAGAACAGTTAACACCACGTGTTTCAAATGGTGCCGACTTTTAACTATCAGTACTTAGGGGCCGGCGGCCAAAAGGCCAATATATCACAGTCTTACTACAGCTAGTCTATTGGGGGCTCGTAACATACCAATTTCTGCAGGTTACCAACTATTAACAATAAGATTGGTACAGATGCGTTCGCTGTGCCTCTTCACGAAGGCAGTATTGGCCCTTCAGCAAAGAAGTTTGACGACCACTGTTCTAAGGAATTAACGTCCCATGCGTAGGCTGCCTCGCAAACGGCAGCGTTTAGAATCGTGACCGGGAATCATGAGTTGCTGATGAACGACGTGGCTTTGTGTTCAGCGACGAACTGCGGTTCTGCACTACCCCGGATGATCATCATCGGCGAGTAGGGTGGCGACCTAGAGAAAGGTCCCATTCATCCAGTGTTCTGGAGAGGCACAGTATGTTACTTCACGCGTGACGCTGTGGGGAGCCACTGGATATGATTTCAGATCACAGCTGGTGACTACGGGAACTCTGACGGTACAAGGGTACATCACGGACATTCTACGACCTCATGCGTCCTTCTCATGCAGTGGTGGTATTGTTGTCATGGTTAAACAGAACAATACTCGTCCACAGGTGGCACGGGTCTCTATGAACTGTGTGCGTGATGTTGGGGTACCCCCGTGGCCAGCAAGATCCCCAGATTTGTCCAAAATCGATCATGTGTGCGACCAGTTCGGATGTAGCCTGCGTTACAGTGCCAGTATCCAGGATATCAAGTACCAGTTACAACATTTCTGGGCCAGCTTGCCTCAGGAGAGGATACAACGGCTTTATGACACCCTTCCCAACTGAATCAGCGCATGCATCAGGCAATAGGGGGTACAATGTCATACTGATAAGTTGGCTCGTACTGCCTAGTTCTTTCTAAATTTCATTAGGTTTTGTAATCGTTGCAATATCATATACACTCTCAATCAGTAAAGCTTCATTTAGTTTCTTCCTCCCTTCGTGGTTGCACCACTTCTTTGTCAGGCAGTGTATTATTATTATTATTATTATTATTTCTTTCTTGTCTCAGACGTTATGTCTGGTTAAAAATGGAAGGTGACGCGGACCTTGATCAAGCGTGACTTCCTTTTAACTGTACGGTATATGTTACATTGCATTTAGAAACTTTCGGGTAATTGAACAAGTGTCAATAATTACAGATTTCTGTAGTTGTATATATAAGTTTGGATGTAGCTGTATTGCATTGATGTACTGGTGGATATTGTGTGGTATGACTCCTGTAGTTGATAGTATAATTGGTATAATGTCAACTCTATCTTGATGCCACATGTCCTTGTCTTCCTCGGCCAGTTGGATGTATTTTTCAATTTTTTCTCCTGTTTTCTTTTGTATATTTGTTGTATTGGGTATGGATATTTCGATTAGTTGTGTTAATTTCTTCTTTTTATTGGTGAGTATGATGTCAGGTTTATTGTGGTGTTGTTTTATCTGTTAAAATGGTTCTGTTCCAGTATAATTTGTATTCATCGTTCTCCAGTACATTTTGTGGTGCATACTTGTATGTGGGAACATGTTGCTTTATAAGTTTATGTTGTAAGGCAAGCTGTTGATGTATTATTTTTGCTACATTGTCATGTCTTCTGGGGTATTCTGTATTTGCTAGTATTGTACATCCGCTTGTGATGTGATCTACTGTTTCTATTTGTTGTTTGCAAAGTCTGCATTTATCTGTTGTGGTATTGGGATCTTTAATAATATGCTTGCTGTAATATCTGGTGTTTATTGTTTGATCCTGTATTGCAATCATGAATCCTTCCGTCTCACTGTATATATTGCCTTTTCTTAGCCATGTGTTGGATGCGTCTTGATCGATGTGTCGCTGTGTTAGATGATACGGGTGCTTGCCATGTAGTGTTTTCTTTTTCCAATTTACTTTCTTCGTATCTGTTGATGTTATGTGATCTAAAGGGTTGTAGACGTGGTTATGAAATTGCAGTGGTGTAGCCGATGTATTTATATGAGTGATTGCTTTGTGTATTTTGCTTGTTTCTGCTCGGTCTATAAAGAATTTTCTTAAATTGTCTACCTGTCCATAATGTAGGTTTTTTATGTCGATAAATCCCCTTCCTCCTTCCTTTCTGCTTAATGTGAATCTTTCAGTTGCTGAATGAATGTATGTGATGTATTCTATATTTGTGGCATTGTGATCGTGTAAGTGTATTTAGTGCTTCTAGGTCTGTGTTACTCCATTTCACTACTCCAAATGAGTAGGTCAATATTGGTATAGCATAAGTATTTATAGCTTTTGTCTTGTTTCTTGCTGTCAATTCTGTTTTCAGTATTTTTGTTAGTCTTTGTCTATATTTTTCTTTTAGTTCTTCTTTAATATTTGTATTACCTATTCCTATTTTTTGTCTGTATCCTAGATATTTATAGGCATCTGTTTTTTCCATCGCTTCTATGCAGTCGCTGTGGTTATCCAATATGTAATCTTCTTGTTTAGTGTGTTTTCCCTTGACTATGCTATTTTTCTTACATTTGTCTGTTCCAAAAGCCATATTTATATCATTGCTGAATACTTCTGTTATCTTTAGTAATTGGTTGAGTTGTTGATTTGTTGCTGCCAGTAGTTTTAGATCATCCATGTATAACAGATGTGTGATTTTGTGTGGGTATGTTCCAGTAATATTGTATCCATAATTTGTATTATTTAGCACGTTGGATAGTGGGTTCAGAGCAAGGCAGAACCAGAAAGGACTTAATGAGTCTCCTTGGTATATTCCACGCTTAATCTGTATTGGCTGTGATGTGATATTATTTGAAGTTGTTTGGATATTAAGTGTGGTTTTCCAATTTTTCATTACTATGTTTAGGAACTGTACCAATTTAGGATCTACTTTGTATATTTCCAATATTTGTCGTAACCATGAGTGGGGTACACTATCAAAAGCTTTTTGGTAATCAATGTATGCATAGTGTAGCGACCTTTGTATAGTTTCAGCTTGATATGTCACCTCTGCATCTATTATCAGTTGCTCTTTACATCCTCATGCTCCTTTGCAACAGCCTTTTTGTTCTTCATTTATAATTTTGTTCTGTGTTGTATGTGTCATTAATTTCTGTGCAATGACTGAAGTTAATATTTTGTATATTGTTGGTAGGCAGTTATGGGGCGATATTTAGCTGGGTTTGCTGTGTCTGCTTGATCTTTAGGTTTCAGATAAGTTATTCCATGTGTAAGTGTATCAGGGAATGTGTATGGGTCGGCAATGTAACTGTTAAATAATTTAGTTAGATGTGAATGTGTTGAGGTGAATTTCTTTAGCCAGAAATTTGCTATTTTATCTTTTCCAGGGGCTTTCCAATTGTGAGTAGAATTAATTGCTTGGGTGACTTCATGTTGCAAAATTATCACTTCAGGCATTTGTGGTATCATCTTGTATGTATCTGTTTCTGCTTGTATCCACCGTGCATGCCTGTTATGTTGTACCGGGTTTGACCATATGTTGCTCCAGAAGTGTTCCATGTCTGTTATGTTTGGTGGATTGTCTATTTTAATGTGTGTGTTATCTATTGTCTGGTAAAATTTCTTTTGGTTTGTGTTGAATGTTTGGTTTTGTTTCCTTCTATTTTCACTTTTTTTGTATCTTCTAAGTCGTTTGTAATTTCTGCTTCTTTTCATCTAATTGCTCTATCACTTCTTGTTGTGAGATTTTACCTAACCTTTTTCGTTTTTTTCTGACATTTCATTTCTTATAAATTGTGTTAGCTGTCCGATGTCTTTTCTCAGTTTTTCTATTCTGATCTGTAGCCTGTGTTGCCATGCTGGTTTTGTGGGTTTCTTCTGTGTGTTTTTTGGTTCTGATCTCTGCCTAGTGTGTATATTTAGTGTAGTGAGTGCTCCTGTATAAACCAGTAGTTGTAACTCTTCCATAGTTGTGTTTTCATTTATTTTGTTGTGTATGATTGTGTTGATAGTTTTTATTGTTGTTTCGACTTGTGGGTTATTTGGCGGTCTATGCAAGAATGGTCTAATGTCTGTATTTGTGTCTTTGTATTCTATATATGTCAGCTGAAATTTTTCTTTTATATCTAACATGTGTCACTTCGTGTTCTATTTGTGCTTGTTCTGGTGGCTGTCTTAAGATTTCGTTTTCCTCTGATTGTTTAATTGATGCGTTTTGTTCTTTGTTTGTTTGCTCTGGGATGTTTGAGTCCATTACTGTATTTTCTTCTTCTTCTAATTGCACATTATTTTGTTCCAGTATTTGTTGTACTTGTTGCTTGATGTTTTCTAATTCTGACTGGGGTACCCTGTTATTTTTTATTATTACACGGATCTGATCAGCTAGTCGTTGTTCTGTTAAAAGTTTTAATTCTGGGTATCTGGTAATAAATGTTGTGTATACTTGTGATCTGTATCCAGTTGTGTTGGTTCCTAGGTTTGTTGCTTGGTAATAACAGAACATGAGGTGTCGATTAACTTCATCTGACCATCTCATCCTCTGTCTTTGTTTTCTTTCTAGGGTGGTTGCAGGAAGCATATCCTGCGAAACACCTCCATTTGGATTTGAATCATTTTCCAATTGGCTAGCAGTGTCGTTACCATTGTGGTCGGGCATAGGGTTCAAGCGTCGTCCCCGACCATGACGGCGCTTGTCCGAGGCTTCTTTAGTTCTGTCCTGAACGAACTAATTACACTAAAAGGGGGGTTAGCCCTATTAGTGGTTTGTTCTTTTCGTCGCCTTTTACGACTGGCAGAACATACCGGAGGCCTATTCTTTTCCCGGGCCTCCACGGGGTTTATTATTATTATTATTATTATTATTATTATTATTATTACTATTATTATTAATATTATTTAGGCCTTGACTCTTAAACACTTGCACCAGCCTCATTGTCTTGGACTAGCACTTACACCCAATGTCCTCAATTCTTTTATAGATGTATTCCAATCTCTCTTCCCCTGAAATTTTGATCTTCTGTCTCTAGTACCATGAATGTCTAGTATGTCTTCACACACGTCGTATCAATCTGCCTGTTGCTACTCAATGTTTTCCACTTCCTACCTCCCTGTTTGTTTCGGCCAACTCCTCAACATTTTTCTTATCAGTATACCTACGTTTCTGTAAAACCACATCTCTAACGCTTCGATTTTTTTTCTTTTCCGCTTTTTCCCACAGTCCACGATTCAATCGCATACAATGCTGTCCTCGAGACGTCCATTCTCTGATATTTCATCTTATAATAATGTTCTATGTTTGGTACTACTAGACGTCATTTAGCGCAGAATGTTCTTTGCCAGTGCCATTCTGCTTCTTATACCCACGTTACTTCATATGTTATGCGTTAGCTTCCACAGTAGCACAATTCCTTCGCTACTTCTACTACACATTCCCCAATTTAGATAAGTTTATCACATTTTTCTCAAATCTTCTACTCCTCATTACTTTCGTCTTTCTTTGATTTATCCCCAGTTGTACTCTGTGCCCCGTAGATTGATCATTTAATTCTACAGCACCTGCAATTCCTCATTTATATAAAGGATAGCAAGTCATTAGCGAATCTTTTATTTGATATCTCTTCTCCCTTAATTTTAATCCCGCTTCTGTGCTTTAATTTTATTTTTGCCAATGCTTCTTCCATGTATATGTTGAACAGTAGGGGAGAAAGACTGCATCCTTGACTTACGCCATTTTTAATTACAGCAATTCTCTCTTGGCCTTCGGTTCTTATTGTGCCCTCTTTGTTTTGTACACATTCTACATTATCCTTCTTTCTTTGTAGCTTACACCTATTTCTCTGCGCATTTCAAACATCTTGCACCATTTTATGCTGGCCATAAGTCAACAAACGCTATGAAGATATCTTGATTTTTCTACTCATACCTCCATTATCATGCAACTTAGATTTACCCTCGCAAAGTGAAACTCATAGTCATCTAATACAGCCTCAATCCTGCATATTATTACACACATCAAAAATAGTTTTGCATCCCCGCACTTCCAAGAACTCCTGAAGACAGACGTTGACTGTGGATATTGTATCACATACACAGTCCCTTTGACTCTTCAGAAATGTCACTGAACCCGCCCGAAGATGTAAACAACCATGCATGAGCAGCGCCTATTAGACGGAGGGGCTCAGACAGTCGATCAGTTGCACTCATTCCACAAGGAAGGAGGTACACGGCTCGGGTTGTCTGTAGTTCTACCATGCCTAGACGGTCAATACCTCGGTTTGATCGCGTCCGCATGGTCACTTTGTGCCAGGAAGGGCTCTAAACAAGGGAAGTGTCCAAGCGTCTCGGAGTGAACGAAAGCGATGTTGTTCGGACATGGAGGAGATAGAGAGAGACACGAACTGTCGATGACATGCCTCGCTCAGGCCGCCCAAGGGCTACTACTGCAGTGGTTGACCGCTACCTACGGATTATGGCTCGGAGGAACCCTGACAGAAATTCCACCGTGTTGAATAATGCTTTTCGTGCAGCCACAGGACGTCGCGTTACGACTCTAACTGTGCGCAATAGGCTGCATGATACGCTACTTTACTCCCGACGTCCGTGGCGAGGTCCATATCTGCAATCACGACACCATGCAGTGCGGTACACATGGGCCCGACAACATGCCGAATGGAACGCGGAGGATTGGCATAACGTTCCCTTCACCGATGAGCGTCGCATATCCCTTCAAGCAGACAATCGTCGGAGACGTGTTTGGAGGCAACCCGGTCAGGCTGAACGCCTTAAACACACTGTCCAGAGAGTGCAGCAAAGTGGATGTTCCCTGCTGTTTTGAGGTGGCACTATGTGGGGCCGACGTACGCCGCTGGTGGTCATGAGAGGTGCCGTAACGACTGTACGATACGTGAATGCCATCCTTCGACCGATAGTGCAACCATATCGGCAGCATATTGGCGAGGCATTCGCCTTCATGGACGACAATTCGCGCCCCCATGGTGCACATCTTGTGAATGACTTCCTTCAGGATAACGACATCGCTCGACAACAGTGGCCAGCATTTTCTCCAAACATGAACCCTATCGAACATGCCTGGGATAGACTGAAAAGGTCTATTTATGGACGACGTGACCCACCAACCACTCTGAGGGATCTACGCCGAATCGCCGTTGAGGAGTGCGACAATCTGGACCAACAGTGCCTTGATGAACTTGTGGATAGTTTGCCACGAAGAATACAGGCATGCACCAATGCAAGAGGACGTGCTACCCGGTATTAAAGGTACCGACGTATACAGAAATGTGGACCACCACCTCTGAAGGTCTCGCTGTATGATGATACAACATGCAATGTGCAGTTTCCATGATCAATAAAAAGGGCGGAAATGATGTTTATGTTGATCTCTATTCCAATTTTCTGTACAGATTCCGGAACTCTCGGAACCGAGGTGATGCAAAACTTTTTTTGATGTGTGTATTTTCAGCAACTTGGATGCACGAGCTGTTGACCCTTCCACGGTTAATTTTTTTTTTTTTTTTTTTTTTTTTGCACATATCAGAAATTAAAAGCTCAAAATCTGTCTCCCTTTGTGATAAATAATATACTTACACTACCAATCTAATTTTAATGTGACCGATTTTGAAAATCGGTGAAGTGGGGCACATGTATTCAACGAACCTAACTAGATCCATTTTTTCATATGAGTTAAATTTTTAATTTTAGAACGATTTTATCAGGGTGTCAGTTATGGGAAAAAGTGTAAATAATCACTAGCGAAACACATTTATTCTCCTGACAATGAAAAAAAAATCGTTTACAAATTTTCAACATAACTTTTGAAGATAGGTTTGACGTAGCAGAGACCAATGTTTTCTACATTCCGTAAAGTTTTTCTACAGCATTACGTACAAATTATATATAAACCAACAGAATTACTGAGGTGCTTAGTAATGTTTCAAAAAAATGTCTGTGATGTATAAGAAAATACAATTAGTTATTTCAGAAGTTCTTGGAATGGACATGATGGTGTTTGATCCGATTATTCGTGAAACAGACACACTATAAACACAAACAGCCTCATTTGATCGCTCACAGCCTTTTCTATATATGCCCCATGGTCCGTAGTATCTTTCTCAACGTTCCCAAAGCATCTCGCTACGTGCTAGAAAGATACTATATATAGACGTCACAACGCTCAAAACTTCGTATTACTTCAGTGGGACATTTTGTATCCCATTAACCAAGAGACGGTTAGAACTGATGGTCCAACAAGTCTCATATTTACCTGCCTTGGATATCTTGGGGACTCGCATCAGGAACTTCATTACATTCCACGTCATCACATCATAGAGGACAAAACTCCATTTATGTCAATGGTGCCTTACTGGCAAGCACGATGCCTCGTCTCATGCAGTGTTCATAGTATTCGTAGCCGTCATAGGCGTGTTCCAAAGTGTAGCCCCACTCAACAGCCCGAGAGACCTTATTCCATGCTTGACGCGTCTAATCGCAGCATTCCTGCAACCTAGGCTATTCTCTGAGTCCCACGACACGATGTGAGGTGAGAAGACAAACAATACGTGTAGGCCGCTGGATCTGGATGGCATGACTGCTCATCGGTCGTTAATGTCTAGTTTTAACGTATCAAGTGGCTTACTTCACCTTAGCTCGCCTATCAGCTTTTACTGTTGTCAACAGGCGACAACGTCCCCTTTCTGGACGCGGACATTGGATTCATAGTCTGGAGGACAGAGGTGAAGTTCCCTGTTTGTCCACCCATACGTAAAATTTCCATTTTTCCCAATAATTGCTTAATATAAATACGAGCATTGTTCATTTGAAGACAAGGTCGATATGCTTACCTATCTGCCCCAGTCTGTCTGTATGTACATACACTACTGGCCATTAAAATTGCTACACCACGAAGATGACGTCCTACAGACGCGAAATTTAACCGACAGGAAGAAGATGCTGTGATATGCAAATGATTAGCTTTTCAGAGCATTCACACAAGGTTGGCGCCGGTGGCGACACCTACAACTTGCTGACATGAGGAAAGTTTCCAACCGATTTTTCATACACAAACATCAGTTGACCGGCGCTGCCTGGTGAAACGTTGTGATGCCTCGTGTAAGGAGGAGAAATGCGTACCACCAAGTTTCCGACTTTGATAAAGGTCGGATTGTAGCCTATCGCGATTGCGGTTTGTCGTATCGCGACATTGCTGCTCGCATTGGTCGAGTTCCAATGACTGTTAGCAGAATATGGAGTCGGTAGGTTCAGGAGGGTAATACGGTACGCCGTGCTGGATCCCAACGGCCTCGTATCACTAGCAGTCGAGATGACAGGCATCTTATCCCCATGGCTGTAACGGATCGTGCAGCCACGTCTCAATCTCTGAGTCAACAGATGGGGACGTTTGCAAGACAACAACCATCTGCACGAACAGTTCGACGACGTTTGCAGCAGCATGGACTATAAACTCGGAGACCATGGCTGCGGTTACCCTTGACGCTGCACCACAGACAGGAGCGCCTGCGATGGTGTACTCAACGACGAACCTGGGTGCACGAATACCAAAACGTCATTTTTTCTGATTAATCCAGGTTCTGTTTACAGCATCATGATGGTCGCATAGGTGTTTGGCGACATCGCCGTGAACGCACATTGGAAGCGTGTATTCGTCATTGCCACACTGGCGTATCAACCGGCGTGGTGGTATGGGGTGGCATTGGTTACACGTCTCGGTCACCTCTTGTTCGAATTGACGGCACTTTGAACAGTGGACGTTACATTTCAGATGTCACGACCCGTGGCTCTACTCTTCATTCGATCCCTGCGAAAACCTACATTTCAGCAGGATAATGCACGACCGCATGTTTCAGGTCCTGTACGGGCCTTTCTGGATACAGAAAATGTTCGACTGCTGCCCTGGTAGCACATTCTCCAAATCTCTCACCAATTGAAAACGTCTGGGCAATGGTGGCCGAGCAACTGGCTCGTCACAATATGCCAGTCATCACTCTTGATGAACTGTGGTATCGTGTTGAAGCTACATGGGCAGCTTTCCCTGAACACGCCATCCAAGCTCTGTTTGACTCATTGTCCAGGCGTATCAAGGTCGTTATTACGGCCAGAGGTGGTTGTTCTGGGTACTAATTTCTCAGGATCTATGCACCCAAATGGCGTGAAAATGTAGTCACATGTCAGTTCTAGTATAATATATTTGTCCAATGAATACAGGTTTATCATCTGCATTTCTTCTTAGTGTAGCAATTTTAATGGCCAGCAGTGTACATACTCCGCAAGTCACCGTGGATATGGCGAAGGGTATCCTGACGATTGCTAGTCTTTTCCTTTCCCGTCCCACTCACAAATTCAGCGAGGAAAAATAACTGTCTATATGCATACGTACGAGCCTTAATTTCGCTTAGCTTGTCTTCACGGCCCTTACGCGAAATGTACTTTTGTGGCAGTAAAATCGTTCTGCAATCAGCTGCGATTACCGGTTCCATGAATTTTCACAATATTGGTTCGCGAAAAGTATGTCACCTTCCCTCAAGGGATACCCATTTGAGTTCACGAAGCATTTCCAAATAATCACGTGTTAACCGACCGGTAACAAATATAGCATCACCCCTCTGTATTGCTTGCACGTCTTCCCTTAATCCGACTATTGTGGTGCCCAAACACTCGAGCAGTGTTCAAGAATGGGTGGCACTAGTGTTCTACACGCGGTCTCCTTTATAGACGACCTATACTTTTCTAGAATTCCCCAAATACCAAAATCGACCATTCGCTTCCCCTACCACCGACCTAACGTGCTCTTTACATTTCATATCGTTTTGCAACTATAAGTATAGTTATTTAATCGACGTGACTGAATCAGCACGTAAGTCATCTTGTCTCCTCCTACAGACACAGAACAACTATGCTTTCCCTCATACAACAGCGTCATAAGGAAACAATGGCAGGCTGCTGCTCATCCTAACCGTCAGATTATTTACGTACATACAGGGCAAGATTAGTCCTATCACGCTTCCCTGAGGCACTCCTAACGACACCCTTGTCTTTGGCAAACACCAGCCGTTGAGGAAAATGTACTGAGGTCTGTCACTTAAGAAGTCTTCGAGCCAGTCACATATCTGACATCCTATTCCGTATACTGGAACCTTCGTTAAGAATCTGCAGTGAGGCACCGTGTCTCAAACGCCTTCGGAAATACTGGAATATGGAATGTGTCTGTTGCCCTTCATTCGTTGTTCGCCGGATAACATATGACAAAAGAGCAGTCAGAGCTTCTACTTCGTCTTTAATAATCTCGTCGTCGACTGGAACTTAGTGACTAATCTTCCTTTTTTATTAATTCGAGTACTTATTAACGTGCATTAATAACATGCTGCATAACACTGAAAGCTAAATGAGGCTGTTCGTGAATAGTGGTGTCGTACGTACGGAATTCGCAACATCAGAAAAATATACAGAAATACAAGAACACTAGCAGCGAATCTACGCTTTTTGGAGGGGCTTGCTGCTGATTCTCAAAACTTAATGTAGCGTATTGAACGTTAATGAGTGAAAAGACTACTTCTGATTACTCCCTTGCGATCAATCATTAGAAACTGCCGTTAAGGTAAAATTTCTAAATGCAGGCGTGCGGCGCGATTTAAGGTGGAATGACCCATAAAATATTTGCAAGGAAGGCAAATGCTAGATATTCATTGAAGTGCAATTAATCAAATATAATTAATGCACAGAGGAGACTGTTTAAAAACCCTCGTTTGACCGATTCTTGATTATTGCTCGTTATCCTGGGAGCCATACCAAGCGGTATTAATAGAGGAAATCGAAAACATTCCGTAAATATGTACGTGTATCGTCAGCGATTCGTTTAGCTAGTGCTACGATTTCAGTGACAGACGCTGCGAAAGAGGCTTACAGTTACAATTCGAAAGTTTGTTTTCGGAAGGAGAGTCAAACATAATCACGAAAATTGCACAGTCCGGCCGTAGTCGCCAACGGTAACCACCAAACTTTCACAGGATACTATATTGCGTCAGGTCCTAGTACGCACTTGACGCATAAGCAACAACAGTGGTTCCTTTTCAGTTGGCGGTACTCAGTGGCTGATGGCGAAGGAATACGTCTCTTTATTCTCGACATATCTGATGATGATGTTTGGGATTGTGGGGTGCTAAACTGCGCTGTTATCAGCGCCCGTACAAATTCCCAACCTTTACTCAGTCCAACCACGCCACTTTCATGAATGATTACGAAACGATGAGGACATCACAAACACCCAGTCATCTCGAGACAGGGGAAAATCCCTGACCCCACCCGGAATCGAAACCGGGACTCTCGACAAATCTGTTTTCTTACATATATACACTCCTGGAAATTGAAATAAGAACACCGTGAATTCATTGTCCCAGGAAGTGGAAACTTCATTGACACATTCCTGGGGTCAGATACATCACATGATCACACTGACAGAACCACAGGCACATAGACACAGGCAACAGAGCATGCACAATGTCGGCACTAGTACAGTGTATATCCACCTTTCGCAGCAATGCAGGCTGCTATTCTCCCATGGAGACGATCGTAGAGATGCTGGATGTAGTCCTGTGGAACGGCTTGCCATGCCATTTCCACCTGGCGCCTCAGTTGGACCAGCGTTCGTGCTGGACGTGCAGACCGCGTGAGACGACGCTTCATCCAGTCCCAAACATGCTCAATGGGGGACAGATCCGGATATCTTGCTGGCCAGGGTAGTTGACTTACATCTTCTAGAGCACGTTGGGTGGCGCAGGATACATGCGGACGTGCATTGTCCTGTTGGAACAGCAAGTTCCCTTGCCGGTCTAGGAATGGTAGAACGATGGGTTCGATGACGGTTTGGATGTACCGTGCACTATTCAGTGTCCCCTCGACGATCACCAGTGGTGTACGGCCAGTGTAGGAGATCGCTCCCCACACCATGATGCCGGGTGTTGGCCCTGTGTGCCTCGGTCGTATGCAGTCCTGATTGTGGCGCTCACCTGCACGGCGCCAAACACGCATACGACCATCATTGGCACCAAGGCAGAAGCGACTCTCATCGCTGAAGACGACACGTCTCCATTCGTCCCTCCATTCACGCCTGTCGCGACACCACTGGAGGCGGGCTGCACGATGTTGGGGCGTGAGCGGAAGACGGCCTAACGGTGTGCGGGACCGTAGCCCAGCTTCATGGAGACGGTTGCGAATGGTCCTCGCCGATACCCCAGGAGCAACAGTGTCCCTAATTTGCTGGGAAGTGGCGGTGCGGTCCCCTACGGCACTGCGTAGGATCCTACGGTCTTGGCGTGCATCCGTGCGTCGCTGCGGTCCGGTCCCAGGTCGACGGGCACGTGCACCTTCCGCCGACCACTGGCGACAACATCGATGTACTGTGGAGACCTCACGCCCCACGTGTTGAGCAATTCGGCGGTACGTCCACCCGGCCTCCCGCATGCCCACTATACGCCCTCGCTCAAAGTCCGTCAACTGCACATACGGTTCACGTCCACACTGTCGCGGCATGCTACCAGTGTTAAAGACTGCGATGGAGCTCCGTATGCCACGGCAAACTGGCTGACACTGACGGCGGCGGTGCACAAATGCTGCACAGCTAGCGCCATTCGACGGCCAACACCGCGGTTCCTGGTGTGTCCGCTGTGCCGTGCGTGTGATCATTGCTTGTACAGCCCTCTCGCAGTGTCCGGAGCAAGTATGGTGGGTCTGACACACCGGTGTCAATGTGTTCTTTTTTCCATTTCCAGGAGTGTATATTCACTGCTAACAGTCGTCAGGCACAGTTTCGATTTTGCAATGTATAGCTGCAGTCAGCCCAAACAAACACTGCTCGTCATGTCTTTCACGCGATGTCAATTATCGACGGAATGCTTCGGTTTGTTTTCCGTTGCAA